>NC_134471.1:51806846-51854346 GCF_964194025.1 Convolutriloba macropyga
CGCAAAATTGAAAGTTGATAACTTGAACTTCACACCAAAACGTTGAAAAAAGAATGAAACTAAGTTAAAATTTTTTTGTTATACGATCAGGTTGTCTATTTGTGATGTTCAACCATCAAGACACTAGCAGAACCACCAGCCAGAATTGAAGCCTCTCTGCTTCAATTGCTTTGAACCCATTTTAAAATTTTCGACAAAAAAATGAATATGTGTATGACACTGAGCGCCAGCCACTAGGAAGCAAAAGGTCGACTCGCAACGCACTCTAATCAAAATATTTTCTCCTCTTTCTTGGTTCTAATTTTGCGACAATTTGAATAATAGAAGGAAGTAACAATGAAACATAATTTCAATTACAGAAGAGTGCAATGCGCTGTTACCGGGAAAAATCCACGCAAAGGGGTTCAAGTCCGACCTGCGTACATCAAAATCTCAATATTTTCAAAATGACGCCACTGTCATTTGTATACGTCATGTTCAGCCATTAGACTTCCTCCATGGTACTAGGAATGCCTGAGTGCGCATGTGTCGAAGGAAGTTTTTAATACAATGAGATCGGGTAATTGGGTTCAACAAGAAGTATTTTTCAGCGTTTTTAAAAGTCAAACACTTTCCTAATTTGTTTGAAACTTCTTTTGAAAATTGTTAAACATAAATTGTATGAATGGTCGTTCTGGCTAGAAATGTTGTGACAGTTCTTATAGTATAATAGGCTGTATCGTTCGCAAACTTATCGTTGACATTTATTTTCCAGGCCATCGGCCAGATGGAGCATACCTTAGGTCAAAACTTTAGCCAGATCATCGGCCAAATAATGTGCAAAAAACAATATTTTATTATTGGTCAGATGGAACACGCGACTGGATTTTTATCCAGACTATGAACCTTATGAACCTGAGTCACGCAGAGCCCTCTTGTGCGCAACCCAAGATATTATGGAAAAGACCGCTTTCGGTTGGGATTTTTGTCCAGACAAACAATGACCTCATTCGTATTAAAGTTGAACAGATTTTTATTGATTACAATTTGCAAGTCTGCATACAGCATAGTCGCAGTAGACTAATATTAATTCTAGAATCAGACAAACATCTTGACTTAAAGCCCTAATGGACCTAAGAAAAATCCATGCTCAACCAATATTGATCTTCGAAGAATAACAAATATTTATCAAAAATCACTTTCAACCGGGCCAAAACTTGTCCAAATGTAAAACACATTCGGTATTGAAGTTCCCATATGTAAGTAGAGTCTTATACACTAAGATATTTAAAGTCCAGCTAGCCTGCGAAACAAAATAGCTTTTTAAATGATTTCATTCGATGCTTAAACATTGTAGAACAAAAGTCTTACGTATGTTTTTGAGGCCTCGTTGCGTTTTTACAATTGAGATATCTGTAATATGTTTTAAAGTTCGTGTCGTTGTTATGTAACGACAGCAACCTGATAACCTACCAAATTGTGTTTTAGGTGAAGAGAACTCTTGCAGGACACTTGACAATGACAAGGAGTACGAAGGCGCCGCTCTCGCTGGAGTCAGAGCGGCTAATCCACGTAAGATTATGCTGGAATATCTATGAAGAATCTTGAAGAATCTTTTAAATAAATAATCCTGAAAATGATTCGTGCAAGAACCTTGCAAGTTTCTCGCACAATTTTGAATTCAAATACACTTCTCCGACAAATAACTAGAGACATCTCGAGCCATCAAAATCCTTTTTTTAGTTCAATTTACCTAATAAACGATGAAAACAAACACCTTCAATCTTTCTCTCAGTTTTTAATCAACCGAATTATTTATAGAAAAACCAACAGCTGGAATTTTTAGTTACTGATCTTATCGGTAACTGAGGATCTTTTTTGTAGTCGTAAAAAAATCCCTTCTATAATTGTTTGCAAGATTTTTGCGCGATTTTGAAATCTTCGAACTCTAGGGATATCCCGGAACGAGGTTGAAGGCTTGATCAGTACTTCTCCAACGAAATTAACGCTTCGGGATAGCTAATCAGTGCTGATCACGTCTTGAGTCAAGTTGCCGCTGAGACTTGGAACGTTTTGAATGATACAGAGCCAAAAAATGTTGATTATAGTAAGAATATCATGTATAATTTCTGCATTTCACAAACAATATCAACATTTTTCCGGAACTTTACCTATTTGGTAATTTTGACGGAGTTATCACTTCGGAGATATCTGCAAACAAGCCATTTCAAATAGTTTCCTGTCTATTTCGTTATTGCAATAACGAAATTGCACAACTATGGAAACATTGCCAAGAGATGGCTTAAGACGTCAAATTTTGGACAGGTCTGGTTGAAGACTTGTCAAGTCTGGGTCAAGATTTGCTCACGACTTGTTAAGACATACGATTGATTCAGAAACTAACATAATCCGATCCCTGATAGATTAATGATCCAAGACTTGCAAAATGACTGGTTCAGTAAGGATTAAGACTTGATTCGGGATATTTAAAGCGTTTAATTTTGACAATATTTTGACAGTATTTCGGGATATTTCGACAATTTACTTTTATAGCAAGCATTAATGGATAGTTTTCCGCGTTAACCTAGTATTCAGCGTTAATAACCAGTTGTTTTTGTTAACGGCCTCAAAAATTACTCACAGCTGTAAATTAGGTATATTGTGGACAAACCGGTTTCGGACGCAACGTTATATTTTTAGAGGATCTGTTCCGTAATCAGCTGCACACACTAAATATGGTAGAGGTAAATTTATCTGAACAATTTTCCCCGAAATTCCCTACCTGCACATTATTCAGGTAAATTACCTGCAATTTTTTGTGATTTTAATGCAGAAATTTACTTGAATTTTTAGGAAATTTTACCTGCACGTTTTTTAGAGTGCAATTATACCGCTTTATTTTTTAAATGGCAAACGCGACTGTAGGTCTGCAGCAGCTCTTTGCCCACTAAGATGGCGGGCAATAAGTCCTAGTTGCTAATAGATTAAAATGGGGCTTCGAATTTTATTGGAATGCCAATAATCAAGGTTGTCGATCGGCATAGATTATTGTATTACATATAACATCAAATCAAATTCATTATTCGATAAGTGCAAATATAGGTCCGCGCAATATATTTGTAGCCTCTGCTCTGCTATCATTGACATGGAAAACTTTACAGTTTTCAACGGTTTGAAATCTGTCCGTAAATTACTTTTTTGCGTTAATTTTTAGTGAACTGTTTTATTCGTTATACTGTAAAATACCGTTGCATTACATGATATTCAGTTAGTGTCAATAAAAAAACGTTCAGTTTTGCTGATCAACAAATTGTTTTGATTCTGTGTGGGTGAAATGTTTGTGAATCAAACGGTCGTGGTCGCCAATTGTCGCATCAAAGTTGCAATGATGCTCTATATCTAACAAAATTGGTTTCGTTGTCTCCAAATTGATTCAATCTGACCAAATACGTTTAAAAAAATGCAAACTCGAATTCTTTATCAGGAAATTTTTTTCTATAAGTTTTTGTAAAAACGACTCTGCAAAAATGTTGCATGACATGCACTTGCGGCTAACTCGGTTGGATAAATTAATGTAGCAAAGCAAGTGATCAAGAACCTATCTTTTTTCTGTTATCCAGCGGACTGTATCATAACAAAAACCTAGCTTTTTTATTCAGCACGGTTGATCGTTAAGTGAGTAAACTGTTTCGCGAATCTCCTATTTTGGGAGATCGCTTGTTAGATACTGTTTCCCAGGAGGATATACGCGTCCCAAGACCGATATTGGTTAGGTGAAATTGAGTCGCGGACGCGGGGTTCAGACCGACACGACCAAAAACAGACTTCAGTCTGTGTTTGCCAGACTGAGCAGACTATTCTCCAGACCGTGGGCCAGAACATTATCTAGACAATTGACCAGACCAAACAGACCACAGACCAAACCATTGTCCAGACAATTGGTTACAGCCAACATAACCTAGGCCAGAGCGTTGCCCACACTAATGGTCAGACTAAAAAGACCCTCGGCCAAACCATCGGCCAGACCCGCACTTAATCGTGTAGAAGCATCCAATAAAAATTCTAATTCATTCAATTCGTAGTTTTGAGCGAGAAATGAATATGAAAATTTGAAAAAAAAATTCACTGAAAAAACCAACCAGTTAAAAAACATTGCAAATTTTGTAAACTAACTTAGCGAAATCGTCTAATCATTTAGCACTATAAGTGTTTGGTTCCCATTGATCGGTTGTTGTTTTCAAAAAGAATCAACGCAATAGACAATTACCCGGGTCGCCACTTCTTAGTTGTCATACAAGGATCATATATGATATCATACAAACCATAACGTATCTCCTAGCACGATCCTTGTATAACTACTAAGAAATCATATATGACTACTAGGAAATCATATATGAACCTTCTATGACTACAAAGAAATCATATATGATCCTAGTATGAATACCAAGAATCATACATCTATTTCTCATAAATTTTTAACCATTTATGTCTGTTAAAAATTTCCTTCGGCAAGGACCCACTCAAGGGATTCCCCGGCATCACTTTGTGATCCGCCAAAAGACCCAAACGTACAATATCATTTGCAAAGTTGGGCACTCAATTTAACAGTAAGTCCAAATGGATAAATAAGTTCTGATATTCTCTGGAGCCAGTTTATACCCATGCTCATTTATTCATGCTCATTTATAAAAAATGTTGAAAAAAAATGCAGATAACCCTCAAATTTGTTTCCTGAATATATTTAGGTTCGAAAGTGATTCTTTTACCCCACTTTTGTATGATCCCTGTATGGTTTCTAGGAAATCATATATGATCCTTGTATGACTACTAAGAAATCATACAAATCATATATGACCTGGTACGGTTACCGGGAATCATATATGACCTTGTATGATTACTAAGATTTTTGTATGATGAGCAACCCGAGTATACAGTTTGCAGAGGACCCGAGCTTCCTCCAGATGTACTTCTGATCCTGTAAACGAGCATTGCCCAAACACACCCAAACGTGTGAATTTAGCAGAGAAAAGAGACCTAAATGCTGATATTGGTTAGACCAAAAAGCCGATGTGCGTATAGATATGTCAAACAGACCAAAATGTGGGTATTCGCCCGACCGAACGAACAAATGTCTGTATTTGCCAGACCAAAGTAGTGGGGTTGATATAGGCCAGAGACAAAATGAGTTCAAAGCTTTTTCCACACCGTTGAGTTAGGTCGGAATGGACCCATGTCTGCGACCCAAGTCATTCACGCACATAGAGGTTCAACAGCAAAAGAAAAGATAGCAGTTCGAGAAAGTTACCCAGAAGGAACTTAAAACTGTAATTTTGCAAGATGGAACCAATTTGATTTTAAAACAAAAACATCGTGATGTTAACGACCTTTTTAATGATTACATTGAATTAGCTGAAGTACTCTCTAACAAATATAAACCCAAATCTCTAGTGCTAATGGAGATCCCACAATCAAGTCATCAATTCACAACTCCATTGCTATTGATTGAACATCTGATTTCAACAAAAAACTTGAATTTTATGCAAACTCCACTAACAACATGAATTTGAAGTTTTTACCCATTCACCAAATGATGATAAAACTATCCCATTACAACTATCTGTTTCACGATTATTTACATTTTAATTACCATCAGGGAGTACCTTTTTTTAAAGAATTCAGTTTTAGGTTACTTTGTTCTCGCATCAAACAATAAAATTGCAAATACTCAACACAATCGCAGTTTAAACCGATCGTTCAATAGAAACAAATTTCAATCATTTCAACGCAAACCCTTCAACCAAACGTATTACTACACCAGAGGAAATAATCATTTTTAGTAATTCGTATAGTAACGCGAGATGATGTATCACTTCTTTTATATCTCAATTTTGTTATCGATGTTTAGGAAAGGATTTTCGCGGAAATGGAGATTCAGTCTCAGTATTTTACTTAGTTTATCTTCACGAACTGCATCTGCATGTGAAGTGGTGTATGACAATTCTCATGAGGTGCCGCATATTGTGTTATACAATAGAACAACTGGAATGCATTTTGATTTCTATTCAATTTCTTTTTTCCGTACATTTAATATTTGTTTTGGCTTAATAGCTAAGGTTTCTACCATGATTCATTGTGGAGATGTGAAACAAAACCCAGGGCCAGTTCTTAAGTATGCTGAATGCCTTAAAACAGTACGTGCGTCTTTTTTAGATAATGTAAAATTGTTCTTGCTCAATTTTAGAAGTATTGTTGGTTAGAACTCCACCTTAAAGCAATAAATGGATGTTATGGAAAAACACAATTTGTGACTCTAACAAAACTTTGCTTAAAATGAAAGATAATATCTATTTTTGGGAAGTAGGCATTGAAAAATTCCAATGTTTCAGAAAAGATAGGAATCTTTCATTACATGACTAAACAAGTGGATGTGGTCTGCTGCTCTATATACCCAGATCATTCAAACCTTAATAATGTACGGTTTCTACCCCAACTTCCAAATCTCATTTCGAAATCATCTGGGTAGACTTTGAATTCACTAAAAAAAGTATTTGGTAAAACTTTCTTACTGTCCAACCAAACACCTTTCTCAAATGTTTCTGTTAGAACTGACTCTGGGAATCGACTGTGCTGCAGCTCGGAACAAACGATTAATTTTTATGGGCGAGTACAAAAATTACTTTTCTGGAAGAACAAAAAAAGGAAAACTAGAAACGCTTTTCCTTCCGTAAGGTTTGGTGTCATGTAAAACAAAAAAGGAGGGACAAGACAGAGTATCAACAAAACTAAATCGATTGATTATATCATCATAGAAAATTTCAAAAAAATTTTTTTTACAGAGAGCATCTTGAATAGTGACCATTATGGAACAGCAGCCTTATTAGAAGAAAAATTGATTATGAAACAAATGAAAATCAAAACAACTTTCTGATAAAAAAGAACTTTTTTTAGGAAAAATTTCAGGAAGATGTTCGGAATTCAGATTGGAATCTTTTCTGGATGTCACAAAATGCTAAAGAAATGCTGTCCAAGTTTTGTATTTTAGTCGAGCAATCAAATAGCGCCTTGAAACCTGAAGGAATGATAAACAAAAAATTTTCCTGGACAAAAAGAAATTCCTAACTGGAAGAAAATTTAACTCAGAAAAAGAAGGTTCCTTGCTAAAAGACTTTTTTGCTCTGAACACAGAAAAAAGTTGCTGGAAATTTGAACAAGAAATTAGGGACAATGAAAAACAACGAATTGTAACAGACACTTTGCGTAACAGCTTCAGTGAGCTTAATACAAACGGTAAAGACATCGCAAACAATTTGAACTTCAAGGTTTCAGTTTTGGGAGAATACTTTGTGAAATAAAAATATTTGACAAAAGATTGTTCTCAGCTGAAACGGAAATGCAAGTTGATTTTTTTTAAAAATGTTACTTGTAAAGAAGTTCATGATTTGATCGAATGTTTGAATGTTAACAAACCTTCGTGTCCTTCAAGAATTCCCGCACGTGCGTTGAAAGATGCCCAATGGGACCTATCGTAGCCTCTCTGTTTTCTGATAAACGATTTTATTTCTGAGGTTTCGTTTCCAATTGACCTCAAAAAAGTTTTGGTTCCACCTCTTTATAAAAATGGAAACACAGAAGATCTCACTAACTATCGTTCAATAACCGTAACGGGCGCACTGGCAAAAACGTTTGAGCAAGTTGTAAGGAAACAAATTAAAGACTATTTGTTCTCAAGCAACGTGCTGTCACCTAAACAATTTGAAAAAAGGACAAAAATGTCCACAACCGATGCCATACTAAAATGTACGGAATATGTATGAACGGAAATGGATAAAAGAGACTGTTTTTGGAGCATTCCGTGATGTCTCAAAAGCATTTGACTCAATCTCACACAAAACAATAATAGAAAAATTGAATTGTTTAGGATTTGATGCAACATCCACACAATCGATTAGATCCTATTTGAAAGACAGAGCTCAAAAAGTGGTTTTCTCAGAGAATCAGTCCGACTGGATTTCACTAAACTGAGGAGTGTCACAAAGCAGAGTGTTAGAGACATTATTACTAAACATTTATGTGAATGACTTTTCATAGAGCTACTGATATTGACAATTGTCAAGTAATCCAGTACGCCGATTAAACTTTCCTCAATCGTTCTCACAATAATGAAAAAAACCAGAAGTTATTTGGAATAAAATATTGAAGAACTTTTTACTACTTCCAATCACATCAATTAATGATGAACCATAAGAACACATAACAAAAAGCTTCATCATCATGTTTGCTCCATCACAAAAAACACGAACTTCATCATATCTCAATGTTAACGGTGTGAACCTAGAAGAATATCTAGGTCACTCCTATGGAGTATATCAAGGTCGTTGGTAAGATATCTAGGAATAATATTCGACAACAAATTAAAATTTAGTGAAGAGTTAAAAGAATACTATCTAGAATGACGTGCAGCAACGAAATCTTGAAAAATTTAAGGAAGTGTTTTCCTGTAAAAACTAGAGTAACACTATTGAACCCGCAGCTTGTTTTAAGTCACGCTCAATTCTCATCTCTTATGCTCATTGGTACCATAAAAAATCTCAGGATAACTTTAGAAACACAACTTAATTGGGGAACAACAATGTGTTTCTAAAGAAAAAAGTATGATCACTCGACTGATTTAAAAAACATATATAAGGATGCCTGTTGTGTTCCTTCTCAAATATTGATGCATGGTATTTTTCTTGAAGTATGTTTGAAAATATTTACCAGTTCTTAGCATAAGTAATGAATTGCAAACCTCCAAGCGCAAGCAGAATGCGAGAACAGGAAAAATTTATCCGACCATGAAAAGTTATTCGGAATTCTTCGATAAATTGTTGCAATCCATGAAACTGTAAAATTAAGTGCCATGTAAACAAAGACAAAAATTCGTTAAGGTTAAAAACATCAAAGGTTTTCTGAAAGAATTCTATTTCAAGGAATGTCTGAAGAACCCAGATGCATTTAATACAGAGATTTTTTGAGGAACCTTTTCTAATTTTCCATTGTTTTTATTTTCTCAGTATGCAATTTATTTTTTTAATATTCTAAACGTTGTCAAATAGATTTATATTGTTTTATGTATTTTAAGATTTGTGCATAGCAATTTTGTTGGCACTTTTATGGCGTGGAACATTTTGGAATTCAATGTTTTCGTTTTTTTTGACCTCTTGAAAAACGTTCTGTATTCTTTCCTCTTTATCAGTTTGCTTCCCATCCGCTGAATTAAGTTCTTGCAAAATTTGAATGTGAGATGACTGACATTCTGTTTCACAAAATGGAAATATCACACGTGAATAAATTGTTCAATTTCCTATAACAAGAGTATAAAATTATTTATCCCAGGGCTGGGGAAGGGCGAATAATTTGTATACCAGTAGTTTTTCTCATTTCTAGAGCCTGGCTTCCAACTGGAAACAGAGGTATCGAGCCGGAGGTGTGTTGAATTTTTATACAACAAGTATGGCCATAGTCTCGTGGGGTACACTACCAGTATTATTAGTGAAACTCACTTCCAATGTGATCCCTGGCTCACAAGCGACTCCTTCGAATTCGTGGAGGTTAGTTTTTACCCAAGTCTCTGGATTCAAAACTATTCATAGATCCACACTGGAATTGGTAAAAAATAATTAATGATTCGCGTCAATATAGAAGAACATCAAACAATTCTGTCGATTATTAGTAAAAATCACATCAAATCAATCATTATTGCTTTTTGCGCCAATTGTACTTTGATACATATATCTCTTCAAAGCCATAGGACTAAATTGTGACTGTTAAATATCAGCACTAGATAAAATATAATTGAATTTGTTAGGACAAATAAACCTTAACGCAATCACCACAAAAAACAGACCCCAATTTTCCAGCAAGTGTTTGAAAGAAAGGGAGACGGTAGAAACGCCAGACATAAAAACCACAAGATTAGAGAATTATACGGAGAGAAAATTCTATGAACAGTTTTCTATCACTTAGCGTAAATGTGAATCAGTTATGGGTGGATGCCTATACCATTCAATTGCCCAATTCATTGATCAAAAGTGTTCGATATGAAAGAGAGATCTGATATTAATTGTGTTTCAGGGATATACGACTTGTTTGTTCCGTAAGTACACAAAAAAAGCACAAAGTTGGTAGTAACGTGAAAGCTATTTTCATATTACCAGTGTGGCTTGCTTCAAGTTTGTTCACTCATCTCGTATCACGTATCACAGCACAAGTCAAGACCATTTATTCATTTGGAGGTTGGTAACTTTATACTAGCCAATCTCGGGTCGAGGTTGGGCGGTGAATTTTCGTTAAAAATTCGGTGAAATGCGGTGAAAAAAAATTTCATCGCGTATTTCTTACATCTTTTTGCGGTGAATGCGGTGAATCGCGGTGAATTATTTACTTTCACCGCGTTCTCAGTATTCTTACAAAAAAGAAGATTCCTTACACGGGTTTGCACCTCTTACCTCTTGCATGACGTTAACTGCTTATCCCACTGCGCCAACTGTCATGTAAAAGTAACCGCATTCACCGCATTTCTTACAAAAATTCATCCAAAAACCTCGACCCTGGTTCTTTTTCTGCTGGTTGGCCGATTGGTTACTTTCACGGAGAGATACAAAAGTGGTATCACAGGTAAGCCCTTGAGAAATTGAACCATAGTTGAGTTTGATTTTGACAATTTTTAATAGTTGTTCCGACCCCACTTGTGGGGGCAGGAACTATATAAAGGGTTTTTTTTTTGTTCAGTCAATTTTGGCCGATCGATTTATTCATCGTACAGAATTGTGAGTGGTGTCATTAAAAAGCTCAACCAGTGTAGAATTCAAAATTAAAAAGGGTTTTTTGAATTTTTTTTTCTTCGAGGAGTTATCGAGGTTTAAAGTTTCATGTGAACACGGGATATTTGGTTCACTTTTGTCCACTTTTACCGTAATTTTTTTTCGACTTAACATTTTTCTATGAACGTTTCATTTCAAAATCGCATTCCACGCCACACAATTAATCATTTTTGTGTTCCTAATATACGAAAGGCGGTAAAAAGACTGGTTCTGGTCTCATAGGGAAGTGTACTATCAAAAAAATTCGAATTCTATTTGAGAGCTTTTTTACGAAAAATTTGCTTTTTTTATTTTTCAGGTCACCTAGGGACTAGTCACTTTTCATATCGAGGTTCCATTAAAGACAAACCTCATTTATAATTGGAAGAAGCCCAATGAACAAAAAAAATTGTTCGTTTTCAAGGCACCTCAAGGAACCGCTCATGTTTTTTTTGGATTCGACTATCAGTTTTCGTAATTTTAAATGAAATTTCGATTTTTGTTGAGGGCTTACTAAATTTTTGGAGTCAATTGTCACAAAATTGTTGATTAGAAGTGCAAAAGGGTTGTAATGAGCTTCAAGGGAACCTATCTAGTGCTTTGAGTGGACAGCTAATGGCTGTGAAGACTTTGAAAAAAAAATTTCGAAAATTTTTTTAAATATTAACCAATCATAAACCTTTTTTCGTGAACTGTAAGACAATCTCAGTTATTACAGGAAGCCTTTCTTTCCTACTGCAACCAAATTGAATCTCGTTAGCTGCTTTTTCTTCTAAATATTGGTTATATGACTTCAATACCACAAGATTTCAATTTTTTTATTTTTTGGACATTTCGTACTATTGGTTCCTTTTGAAATCGTATCACGTTACCCTAATATTGATGGCTCCCATTGGCTTAAAGAAGTCGTTCATTGGATCAAAGAAAAAGTTTCCAGAGAAAGACTTATTGATTAAATGGCTTCGACGCTTTCTTCTCGGACTTTTCTACATTTTTTTTGTTATTGCCTGTATTTGTTGTTGTTTTCACAGTCATAAGACTTATTGTGATGTCTTATTGACTACCTATGCATAACAAACATCGTTGCACTCACATCGAGGCTTAACTTAGTTTAATTATTGACTTCCGTTGAAAGCTATTGAATTTAACGGCTGTTAAGACTTCAAAAATATATTTTTTTGAAATTTCTTTGAACATAAATCAATCTTAAGCCTATTTTCGTGAACTGTTAGTCAGTCTCAATAATGACAGAACCACTTTTATTTTTATTTCATAAAAAATTTGTCTAATTAGCTGTTTTATTATCTAACTATAGGTTTTTTGACTTCGATGCATGAGTTTTCGTAGTTTTTTTTTGAAATTTTGATTTCTTTTCGTAATATTGCTAGGATTGTTAGTTCCCATTGGCTTTGAGAAGACGTTCAATTGATTGCTTTAAAAAATATATTTGACCTATGAAAGACAAGCATCTTTTTCGTCATTTTGAAAAATATTTTAGCGTATTTAATGGCTTCCGTTGGCAGCTTTTGAATTTTATGGTGTTGACACTAGGTGGTTTTCTTGGTTTTGATATATTTGTTCATTTTTGTTGTTTTTAAAGTCATTTTAAATTCCATTGCTGTTAAATTTTAATTGAAAAAAGAAAATTTTTTTCTGGAAACTTCATTCTCTAACGGGTTCGACACTTTTCTCGCTTTATTTTTTTTCAATTTGCTTTTTTGCCTTTGTTTTTGTTCTTTAGGTAGCCGTAAAATGCTAACCGGTCTCAAAAACTTGTAATTGAGGAAAGGATGAATGATTTTAACCGAAGTAGTCAGTTTATAGCAAGTAGTCTCAAAGTTTATGATATTATACATTTTCAAATTTTTTTTTAAGAGTTCTTTTTGTCAAATTATTCGCATCATTGAGAGGTCCCATCCACTTGAATTTCACAAATAAACATTTTAACTGATTACATGTCGTAATTGATGTTTTGTTTGTTGGACAAAATGCGTTTTCATAAAAAGTTTTGTGAGTGTTGTATTTGTGTTCCTTTTTCTCTTCTGTTTGCACATTTGGGCAATAACAGATCCCGTTGATTTGCAAATGTGGCCCAAAATGAACTTATTTATTTTTTCGGCATAATTTTTGCTGAATTAGTATAAATAAAAACTGACATAAAAATGCATAATATTCTGATAATAGCTAATGATTTTAATGGCTTCAATACTTTGTTTTTTCGCAAATTGTTTGTAATTTTTTCAGATTTTTTGCATCTTTATTCCGTTCCGATGGCTTAGTCTAACCAATAACAGGTCCCATTGGATTCATATTGACTCTTTAGAAAATTTATAAAGATTTATTTCGTTATAAGCTAAAGACTTTTCAGACTTCTGAATTTATTTGCTTTAAAAAATGTTGTTTGATTTTTTAATTTAACCTCATTTTTTCGGTCACCTAGTCTCATTAAAGAAAACATCCGTCTGCTGTATTGTTAGGAAAAACTAAATTTGTGCAATTAAGGTTTTATCTGATTGCATTTTGATGTTGTTACAAGGTGCTTTTAAATTTAGATATTGAGTTTTTGCCGTGAAAATTTTGTTTTTGCTTATTTGTTGTTTTTTCTCGTACTCTTTTAATAGCAGATCTCGTAAGCGCTGTAATGAGGCATGGTATTATGTAATTCAATTAGTAGTTAGGTTTTGAAACCTAGGTTTTTTGATATCTCAATTAAGTTAAAATTGTAGATGAGCTCGGGTCGGAGCTCATCCTTGTTGAGGATATATCGTGGTTTAAAATGTTCGGAAAAATTTTACTTTCTGCTTTTCACGCCTCAAACTAGTCTATGTACACTGCAATAAGTACTGCTAGACAGACAAAAAGTTAACTATTTAGGATCTCCACTAATATAATCAACATTTTGCATCTAAGGTACAGCTATGATGGAATAAGAAGATTTAAATACTCGTTAGACATCCCGCAAAAACGTGAACAAAAATAGAGCAGAAAAGTTTTGTTGAAAAAGCATTAATTATATTCTAACAGATTTTTTAAAACGCTCTGTGTGTGTGTGATCAACTTACGTTTCATGTTTTATAAATCGGAAATTGCTTTTACATTAATGATGTTCCAAAATAAGAGATCGTGGTTACAGACATCACGAGAGCTGCGCTTTTCCTTGTTATGTCACTCACGGCCTGTCGATCTGTGCAAAGACATAGGAGTTGTGTTATTACACATTTTACAGAAGCAAAGCCCAACCTCGGAGACAAACTTTTGATTTTTCGGAGAAAAATTAAGAAAGCATTTTTTGAAAGCATTTTTTGAAAGCATTTTTTGAAAGACCGCTGATATTTTATCGATTATAATTTTCTCAATCTTTCCTAGTCTTTGCTGCATTTTTAGTTTTCATATATATATATATATATATATATATATATATAAATATATATAAATTTGCGAAAAATCAACATTTTTTATCAACACTTTCAGAAATTTTTGCTAAAAATTGGCACAATTTTGCTCACATAAAATAAGTTGAAGAGCGTAGTTGATTTGTTTGATTGGAGTTTATTTGGCTAAAAATTTTGATAATATTTCAAAAATTTAGATTATTTTCATAAAAAATTGCACAAAATTTGCTTTTTTGGTCCACTTTGTTCAAGTTTGCCAAAAGTGGAGACCTAGAAACCGCTAATAAAATCTCTTTAAACCTCAAAAGAGAGCTGGTAGAAACTCGGCGCCCTATAAAAGTATTCTGGAATCGAAACTTCGCCGTGTTTAACAAATTCAAATCGAAAATTATACAAAATGCATCATTGTTTTTTATATGAAGTATATCAATCAACAATTGATCTAATTGGCAAACGATTGAATCTTTTGGGCAGGTTTTGTGCGCTCGGTAAGCTCAGTGATAGGTTTGATATTATCATGGATTCCTACAGTAAGTTATTTTGTTAAATTTCACTTGGGCGCTGCCTATCTTTTTCGAAAAGTTTTGCCTATATTGCTTTTAATGCTAATTACTGACAAAACGTTTTATTCAAGGCTTCATTAATGTGAGCTCCCATTTACTTCAAAGTGTGGCCAAATGTAGTTATAGTTTGTTTTCAGAGAACATTTTGGTTTTTTCAGCTTTGAAGAAGATTTTTAGTAGACTTTAACGAAAATACTGTTTTTGCTTTCATTTGTTATTCATTTTGCATTCTGATTACTTACCCTAACCATTCAAAGGTCCAATTGGCTCCTTCAAGAGGCGTAGGTGAAACTGTTCAATGCATGCGTTTGTTAACTAAGGTCTCTTATGTCAGTGAAAGTAATTTTTATGAACAGTTCTTCCATTCTTCCCAAGAGACATTAATATTTAAAAATAAAGGTCGTAAATCAAAGACAAATGTCAAAAAGTTTTGGGTGATTAAATTGACCTCTAGAATAAAGATAAAGCAACAACAATTCATACAAATGATGACCAACCTAAAAATCCAGGTAAGAAGTATTTGTACTTTTTATATGTTTTTTAATTGATGGGTCTCAACTTTATTGCATTCGAATTCAAATTACACAGATTTTCTATATATATATATATATATATATAAAAATTTATTCATATATATAAATATATATATATATATATATATATATATATATATATATATATATATTTATATATATATACATATATATATATATATATATATATATAAATATATATAAATACACAAATATAAATAAATATATATATATATATTATATATATATATATATATAGATGTATATACCACAATGTTTGATCGATGATTATATATCAACTTTACCCTCTCTTTGGACATGAGAAAGAGACATTGGCGGTTGTCCGTTGATCGAATCAAATTTCTGGGCTATTTCCATGGGCCTCATTTGCCGCTCCATTGATCACAACAGTTTACTGTTCCGACTCAGTGGGGAGGGAGGAACTATATACTCAAATGCTTTTTTTGTTCACACAGTTTTGACCAATCGATATATTCATCGTAGAGAGTTGTTAGTGGTATCATTAAAAAGCAAGTGCATCCTAGAATTTGGAATTAAATACATTTTTTCTTCTTTTGAGTTACCGAGCTTTAAAAATTTGCGAAAAATCAACATTTTTTATCAACATTTTCAGAAATTTTTGCTAAAATTTGGCAAAATTTTGCTCATATAAAATAAGTTGAAGAGCGTAGCTGATTTGTTTGATTGGAGTTTATTTGGCTAAAAATTTTAATAAAATTTCAAAAATTTAGACTATTTTCATAAAAAATTGCACAAAGTTTGCTTTTTTGGTCCACTTTGTTCAAGTTTGCCAAAAGTGGAAACCTAGAAACCGCTAATAAAATCTCTTTAAACCTCAAAAGAGAGCTGGTTGAAACTCGGCGCCCTATAAAAGTATTCTGGAATCGAAACTTCGCCGTGTTTAACAAATTCAAATCGATAATTATACAAAATGCATCATTAATTTTTATATGAAGTATATCAATCAACAATTGATCTAATTGGCAAACGATTGAATCTTTTGGGCAGGTTTTGTGCGCTCGGTAAGCTCAGTGATAGGTCTGATATTATCATGGATTCCTACAGTAAGTTATTTTGTTAAATTTCACTTGGGCGCTGCCTATCTTTTTCGAAAAGTTTTGCCTATATTGCTTTTAATGCTAATTACTGACAAAACGTTTTATTCAAGGCTTCATTAATGTGAGCTCCCATTTACTTCAAAGTGTGGCCAAATGTAGTTATAGTTTGTTTTCAGAGAACATTTTGGTTTTTTCAGCTTTGAAGAAGATTTTTAGTAGACTTTAACGAAAATACTGTTTTTGCTTTCATTTGTTATTCATTTTGCGTTCTGATTACTTACCCTAACCATTCAAAGGTCCAATTGGCTTCTTCAAGAGGCGTAGGTGAAACTGTTCAATGCATGCGTTTGTTAACTAAGGTCTCTTATGTCAGTGAAAGTAATTTTTATGAACAGTTCTTCCATTCTTCCCAAGAGACATTAATATTTAAAAATAAAGGTCGTAAATCAAAGACAAATGTCAAAAAGTTTTGGGTGATTAAATTGACCTCTAGAATAAAGATAAAGCCACAACAATTCATACAAATGATGACCAACTTAAAAATCCAGGTAAGAAGTATTTGTACTTTTTATATGTTTTTTAATTGATGGGTCTCAAATTTATTGCATTCGAATTCAAATTACACAGATTTTCTATATATATATATATATATATATATAAATTTATTCACACATATATATATATATATATATATATATATATATATATATAAATATATATAAATACACAAATATAAATAAATATATATATATATATATATATATATATATATATATATATATATATATATATAGATGTATATACCACAATGTTTGATCGATGATTATATATCAACTTTACCCTCTCTTTGGACATGAGAAAGAGACATTGGCGGTTGTCCGTTGATCGAATCAAATTTCTGGGCTATTTCCATGGGCCTCATTTGCCGCTCCATTGATCACAACAGTTTACTGTTCCGACTCAGTGGGGAGGGAGGAACTATATACTCAAATGCTTTTTTTGTTCACACAGTTTTGGCCAATCGATATATTCATCGTAGAGAGTTGTTAGTGGTATCATTAAAAAGCAAGTGCATCCTAGAATTTGGAATTAAATACATTTTTTCTTCTTTTGAGTTACCGAGCTTTAAAAATTTGCGAAAAATCAACATTTTTTATCAACATTTTCAGAAATTTTTGCTAAAATTTGGCAAATTTTTGCTCACATAAAATAAGTTGAAGAGCGTAGCTGATTTGTTTGATTGGAGTTTATTTGGCTAAAAATTTTGATAAAATTTCAAAAATTTAGACTATTTTCATAAAAAATTGCACAAAGTTTGCTTTTTTGGTCCACTTTGTTCAAGTTTGCCAAAAGCGGAAACCTAGAAACCGCTAATAAAATCTCTTTAAACGTCAAAAGAGAGCTGATTGAAACTCGGCGCCCTATAAAAGTATTCTGGAATCGAAACTTCGCCGTGTTTAACAAATTCAAATCGATAATTATAAAAAATGCATCATTAATTTTTATATGAAGTATATCAATCAACAATTGATCTAATTGGCAAACGATTGAAACTTTTGGGCAGGTTTTGGGCGCTCGGTAAGCTCAGTGATAGGTTTGATATTATTATGGATTCCTACAATAATATATTTTGTTAAATTTCACTTGGGCGCTGCCTATCTTATTCGAAAAATTTTGCCTATATTGCTTTTAATGCTAATTACTGACAAAACGTTTTTATTCAAGGCTTCATTATTGTGAGCTCCCATTCACTTAAAAGTGAGGCCAAATGTAGTTATAGTTTGATTTCAGAGAACATGTTGGTTTTTTTCAGCTTTGAAGAAGATTTTTAGCAGACTTTAACGAAAATAAATGTTTTTGCTTTCATTTTTTGTTTCTTTTGCATACTGATTACTTACCCTAACCATTCAAAAGTCCAATTGGCTTCTTCAAGAGGCGTAGATGAAACTGTTCTATGCATGCGGTTGTTACCTAATGTCTCTTATGTCAGTGAAAGTAATTGTTTTAAGGAAATTTCAGTAATTTTTTGAACTTGTCATCAATTTTCTTATTGTTTCTGTCAATTTTTAGGTTTTTCTTAATAAATAAAGGTCAAATTTCTGATAGAAAACAAATTAATCTTTTTGCAGATTCTTTTAAGAGAACGGTTTCTTGGTATTTGTACTTCGAGTTTTCATATAAAATTTTGCTTTTTTCTGCATAATTGCCCATTTTTGTGTTGTTTTTGTTTCTTTGGTAAATTGTCACATTACATAGCAATCTAACTGAAAACGAGTTTTGAAAAATCCCTAACTGAACTTTTTTTCTTTAAAGGCTGGGACACCGTTCTCTTTCAGATTTTGTCAGTTTTATTTATTTTTGCCGTCTATTTGTTGATAATTTTTGTTGTCGTATGCCCACTATTGGGTAATTAAAGGTCTCGGTGGCAAACAATAGATACATAAAGGAGTTTAATAACTGATATCGGTGTAATATAATTGGTTTTATTGATTTTCCATTAAGTATTTTCCTAAAGAATTAATTATTCTTCAAGTAAGAACTCTTAAAAGAAGTATGCAATTGAAGTACTCTTCAGCTTATCACATTTTGTTCTGGTTTGCGTTTTTTTTGTAATTTACAATTTTGTATCATTTTTGTAGCTTAACCTCATTATTGAGAGACTTTTTTTATGTTTTGTTGAACCAAACAAAAATTTTTTGTTGGTTTAACGATCAAACTGAAGTTTTCAGGGCTTAGACAATCTGTTTCGGAAAAATTGTGTGAAATTTAGACAATTGTCATATTTTGTTGTTCGTTTTGTTTTCATTTTGAGATATTTGTTTTACAAAAAAAAGATGTTCAAAGGATAGGCAAAAGGTGATTTACTTTTCTTGCGGTCAGTTCAAAATTTTACAAATTGAATGGCTTCAACACTGTGGTTTCGTAAAGTTGTTTGTGAAATTTTTTAGTTCAGCTTCAAACCGAATGCTTTTGCTGGCTAAAAAGTTTGAAAATTTCTGTTTTTTAAAAAAACTGTTGATTTCTGAGACCTGCTAATCTTATTTCTGTTAACTTGTAGCTTAGCATCTCCATAGACAAATCACATCCACTCTCTTTTGAATTAGATTGTGCGCTTAACAAAGACCATTCTCTCAAATGGTCTTTGTTCTCGATACAACCAGTTTTTATAAAAACTTCAAGATTTCCGCAAATTTGCCCATTTTTGTAGGTTTTTGTTTTCTTTTTACAGCATCGCAATAATGGACGCTCCTTTGATCATTTGAAATAAAATTTTCATTGTTTTTAGTGAACAACTTATTTTTTAATTGGCTGGGGCATCGTTTTTCTTGCAAATTTTTTCGTGCAAATTGTTTCGTGCAACTTTTTTTGCCTATATTTGTTGTTCTGTTTGTAGTCGTATGGCATATCCTTGAAAAGTCTCGATCGCTCTCTTTGGAAATATAAAACAATCTTTCAATGATTTCATTTGAATCATCATGTTTCTAACAGTTTGACCAATAATTAATTCAGAATGAGCAATGTTTTATCAAATTTTGCTTTTTTGTTCATTTCTTGTCAACTTTTTTCCAATGAAGTAGAGGTTAATCTTTTTTAGTATAAGTTTTATCTGATGCCACTATAAATTTGTTATTAATGGTTTTCAAAAAAAGGACAACGAGTTGTGGTCGTAACTAGAATTTGTAATAATTTGACTTTTATCGCCGTCTTTTCTGGTAGTCATATTACGGTAGTCACATTTCTCATCAGCCCTCCAAAGTAGATGTATTTTATTCATTTAGTTGTTTGTTGAATGATATGTTCATATGTTAATTCTTTTATCTCTTCCTCATTTGGTAGACAATTAAATGAAAATGTAGATGAGTGGGGTCAGAATTTATGTGCGAACGCACATTACCGAGCCTCCTTGTATTAGGTATGCTCAAAATGCAATGATGCTGGCAGTAACCAACAGTGGTCCAATTGTTCACATTCCCTAATTATACCCATGCAAATGTTATGGAACTCTTCATTTGCTTTAGAGAAAAGAATAATGCTGTGATGATCACGGACGATGAAGACCTGATTTCCTGATACCGACCAAAAATGGACATATGAAGCGTTTAAAATTGAAGTACTTCATTTATAATCCATACTCTGTCAAATTTTGCTGTCTATTTTAGATGATTCGAGTTTTCTAAATTCCTCAATGATTAATACATTTGTTAATTAAAGTGAGCTCTCTGTTAGAAATTTTATTCTTCACTTCTTTTTCAACTTTTTTGTTTTCTGAGCAGATTTCATGACATGTATTTTTTTTACTCCTAATCAACGTCCACTTCGTTCTGGTTGAATTGTCATGCTCAAAAAAAAGAAACAAATCAAAACAAGAAAGTAGCTCAAATTTGTTAGTAATCTATTTCGGAATTCCTGAATCATTTTTCACCCAGTTAAACTTTATGTGTTGTTAGATACCATTGTCCTGTTGTGAGTCTTAGGTTTTCAAGTTAATTTTTCTCTTAATCTTGAAAACTGTAAATGTACAAATTTCGGGCAAGAATATTTCGAAATATTAACCTTGACAAGAATCTTGGCAACAAACATTCTAATTAATGCTCTAAAGTGTATAAATGGAACCAGTTGATGTTCTTTGGAGGTATTTTGCAATAATGCCATTTTCATAGTTAGTGACCCAAAATTACACTATGAAACCAAAAAACTATGTATACCTCTGAGTATTTTAAAAAGCGTCAAGAAAATCAAACCAAACTTTATTTATGCTGATTCAGTTCTTCTGCAATGTGTTAGTACGCTTACGCTTATATTTTTCTCGACATCTAGTTAAGGGTTGGTATATTTTTCAAAAGGTTACCTCCAACATCTGCAGCAATATATTTCAAATATCTGAAACTCGTCAAAAACCAACATTACAGAGAAAATAAAGCAAACGAAGTTAAGTGATGATTAGACGCAATAAACAGACAACTATGATTAGACGCAATAAACAGTTACAAAACGTTACGTTATAATGGCGTACACAAATGTATATAGACGGAAACCAAGAAACTGTAAAAAAAAACAAGAAACAGTAAAAAAAAACATAGAAAACGTAAACACCTATAATGTCAAAATCAAAGACACGTTTGGACCAGATTAGCGACGAAGCAGAATAGAACAAATGCATCTACAACCCATAGCCAAAATCATAATATACAAACTAACTGACGAAGGACGTAAGTCAGGTATCGAGAGCTACTAAAAATGACAGATCGGTGAAAACAGCCGTAGACACAACCGAGCTAAACAACAGAGACGAAAGAGCATGCACACTTTAAGAACAAAAAGCTACGGGACACTATACATATATTAACGGATTCTAGGGGTTGGGCTATAAGTTTGCAGCAAAAAATTTGGCAGACCAATGATTATTTTGATTTGATTAGGTATTTTTATTTTTATTTTTTTTTTCGATTCAAATATCAAATACATTTGAAAATTACAAAAATTTTTGAAATACAGCGAGACTTCAGAAAATTTCAAGATGTTTTCTTTGAAAAATAAAGCGAAGTACTGCGCCAGGGAATCTGGTCAACAAAACTCAAAAAAAGATCTCTACAATTTTTGACGTTCTAATGTTTTATCACAATTGATAAGAAAAGAAATAAGGTAAGGGAATACCGAAAAAGTAAACAACCAGATAACAGTTAAATAATGTTAATGATTAGCACTTCAAGCATACAAGATTGCGCTGTACAATCTTTCAAATGCGACTAATTTGAAACCAAGTTTCTTGCTTCGAAAAATTACATTAAAGCAGACTGGAAGTTTTCCTTTATGATTTCTTCAGTCATTCCATCTTTGTTTGAAATTAATAGAAAGGAGGCTAGATTGTCAAAACTAGTGCGAAATTTCGAAAAAAAAACATTTTATTCATCTAATTTTATGATTGGTTTTGATGAAGCAATCAAGAAATAAATTCTGATTAGAGAGAGTGCAAACAAAACAGTCCCAAAAACTAACAGATAATGACTCAAAGAATTATTTTAAAAAATTATTCTCCAAAATAGGCTTAGCCAAATCAATTTATCAAACCCTTAATATTATAATTGATAAACATATAAAAGGTTGCCTCACAATGTTTGGCGTCAATAATTCGACGGGAATTGTTACTGTAGAATCCGATCAGTCAAAAAAAGTCATAAATACCCAATTTTGTACGATTTGGTGCCACTAACTTAATTGGTGTATCTTTTAGCGCTGGTGTAATACAAAATGAAACTGAAGAGTCAGACTATGAAATAAACATATCAAAATTATAGCTCATTTATCAGCTCCAGCAGATTTAAACTGAAGGACATTTTTCTCAGCGTTGAAGGACAGAGCTGCAATGGCCGACGGAACAATGTGTACTGCTTTAAAGTACAAACCGATAAATGATGGCCAATAATTTCAATCCGAAGGAAAGTAAGCAGAACTGGCAACAAAACTGTCCATAAAAAAAGTAGGTTCTTTTGTCAATTACCGGATTTGAAATGTAATAGAACTTCAAGTACCACTGAATAGTTGTGAAATATTTTGGTACTATATTTAATGGTACCAGTATGAAAGTTATTGTTTTTGCGACTCTGCCAGCAACTGAAACGATTTGCTGATGCAATTAGTTAACAGGACTTTCTCAACATCGGGTTCCTTTAAATTGGGTTGTTTGTGCTTCATTGTTATCTTGTCTGCAACTGTATTTTCTGGGACTATTTTTCATGTTGGGATTATTTTGAATTGGACTGTTTTGTCTGGGACTGTTTGAAATCTTCACCGTTGGTACAGTATTGTATTTTCACAAACTTCTGCTGAGAAAATTTATTCGTAATTATACAGCATTCAAAAACCGAAACAAAATAGGAAAAACATGTTGACAAAAACTGATAAAAAATATACCGCTTTTTACAATTTACATTAGACAATTGAATGAAACAATCTCGCAAACAATAATGTCAAAAATGCGTAGAGAACTGTCCCTTTTGAGTCAACTCAAATTAAGATGCTTAAGACAGAGCCTTCCCTAGCAACTAAGTTACTAACGAGAGACATTTTTATCTCAAACGGTAGTCCGGTACAGAACAAGTGTCTATACGTTTTTATTACGCAATATGAAAAAAAGAAAAGCAAATGAACACAATTAACCGATTTCAATTTGATTTTAAAAATACTCACATCGAACTTATGTTGACACAATTATATGAGAAACTCAGCAATTTTTTGTAGCCATAACCTTTTTTGTATAAAGCTGATTTTTAGCGCGCTCATTTTCTCGATAGCCCTGATGAAACTAACTGAAAGGAATCTAGTAAAAAACACTTTGTTAGACCGAAAGACATTTTTCTGAATTTGCTAAAAAAAACTTTACTTAAGTTGCTGTTTAAACCAATTTTCTAGTAAATTGTATATAACGGTTGCAACTGTAATATTACACGGTCTCATAAAAAATTTAAGGAGATGTAGTCAAAAATTTCATGAAATTGTTTTATTAGATTTTCAACAGAACTGTTTCCATTGTTTTTCAATATTGTGTTGCTTGAAACAAAATCATTAAAATTTTTTTTGAAAAAGCGTTTTCTACTGGCAAGCTGCTTGGCGAAATGAAGAAATTCAAGAAACGGAAATTTTTAGACTTTTCAAATAATTACATTGTTTCAGAATACTGTATTATAATTAACAAAAACCAGAAAACATCTCTCAAAAGAGTTCCGTTTGACTCTACCGTTCATAGATTGTTCTAAAAAAAAGTGCATCAAAAAGATTGGAAGAGAACATTCTTTTTTGAAAAATTGATTAGGCTGCCTATCACTGAAAAACTTTAACGGCCTGATATCGAAAATAGAAAGATTTGGTTTCCTTTTGTGGTTTTCTTCCTAACAATAGAATTCCACTATTATGCTCTTGTATGTCGAGAAGAGTTGACGTTAAAACAATTTTACTATATAAACTTTCTATAAAATTTCACTTAATTCAGCAAAATGTGCGTTCGCCGGGTCGAGGTTTTGTCGAAAAAAATATTGTAAGAATTGCGGTGACAAGCGGTGAAAAAAATTTTTTAATGCTTTTTCACAGCTCAAAGCGCCTGCATCTTTTTGCGATGAATGCGGTGAAAGCTGCGAATTTTCGTTAGATTTGCGGTTTTTAGCGGTGAGTTTGTGTAAGATTTGCTTTTGTAGCGGTGAATTTTTTTATTTTCACCGCTTGAGCGGTGAAAAAAAATAATTCACCGCTACCAACGGGAAGCGATGAAAATAAAAATTTCACCGCCAAAAATCGCCAATCTTACAAAAATTCACCGCGACAAAAATTACAGTAATTTTTAGCTGTGAATTTTTTACAATTTTTTACGATTCTTAGCTTTGGATTCATTTTTTCACTGCATTCACCTTATTCAACGCTCAAAATCGCAATTCTTACATCTTTTCACCTCATTCACTGAAAATCTTATGCTTTTTAGCGATTTTTAGCGTTGACACCTCGACCTGGGTCAGTTATTAGGAGACCGCTGATTAACAATGCAACATCAACGGTAAATCTGAGCTTCTCACAAAAATCGATGCAGCAAACTCTGCCAATTAGTATGTGAAACACACAACACTTTCAGAGCCTTTCACTCTAAAATTCCGGGCAAGACAACTTCTGTAACGCATGATAACGGTTGACTTAGCTTATCGCTCTTCAGCACTGGCAATCTCTGTCAAAAAAGTTGATTATCATTCACAGTTAACATTTTCGATCATGAGCTCACAGAGTACTTTTTTTAAGTACTTTTTTATCAGAGCTCACAGAGTACTAGTAATTTTTAAACTCAACCAACCAAAATTTTTTAAGCAAACAAAAACTACCGTCATTGTGTCAAAAGTATTTCATCCTCCTAAACTCTTATTGTATAGTCTGCTTCCATTCTATTATGTTGATGTCAAAATAGCGTTGGAGGGCAAACATCAATACTTACTTGCTACTTGAAGATTATCGCAATTCTTGATCGTATCAATCGATAAATAAAGTAATCGCCTTTCATGTGGAACTTTTATCTAGGCTGGTTTTGGTTTATGGTTTGATGTCTGCCTAATGAAGCATAGGCTACTTTCATCACGAGTTCACTTATTAGTGTTAATGCATACCCCCCAGAAAAAGTTTCGGCAGGTAAGGAGTCCCAATTTGTAAAAAAAAAATATCAGAGCTGAATGAATTAAAGATCAACAAGCATTTGTTTTTAATTCCAATTGGTATCAAAACTTACGGAAGGACCACAGTGGTCACGGAAAGAAACTATGCCTATAAGTGCATTGCAGCTTGTAACACCGAATATAAGATAAATCTAGCAAAAAAATGTCTCAGCAACCCTGATTTAAGCTTGTGTGCTCCTACTGATAGAAAGGCCAGCGCTATCATTTTATCATCAGCGGAATTTCCTCAATTTTTTCCAAATGAACGTACAATTGCTTTTCTTTGTTCGCCTGTTATCTTTTGTAATACTAATCCATTTCCAATGTTGCCCAGTGCCACAAGCTACCCAGCGTCCAAGAGTGTTGTGGCAAAATGACTGGTCGTCTTTTCAAGAAGTAGGACTTCAAGAGCACTAGCAAAGACATACCTTGCATAATTTCTTATATAATATCTTTTCCTTTGCTTATAGTTTGAAAGTAAACCAAGTCTTAAAACGCAAAAGTCCTGTTTTCACAACTTAAGAAGGTCCGTATTTACGATCCTGAATTGCTCTCGTCTATATTTGTGTCCATCTTAATAAACAAGGACACCGGAGAAATGGAAAGTGGACTGTGTAGAGCTCATTGATGTGTATTTTAATTAAATCGGTCCCTCTGTGACAACAGTTCCAGGATGATAATGCTCATGTTTACAGTCTACAAGATGACATTCATTAAGTTTTTGACTTTTTGCTCCAAGCTCCGACAAAACATTTAAAGTACAAATTTAAGTAATAGATTGTACTAATCAGTTGTTTTTAAATTGGCAAAATACTTAGTTGATTATCAGAAAATTTTATTACGATTTTAAACCCACAAATCATCATGGTATCTTGGTATCTACGCAATTGAGTCTTTGCTTTTTGTTTATGCCCTTGAACTTGAACCCACACAATCCGGTCCTCAAAGTTTCTTCCTTATCAACCAACACAATTCGTTTGAGAAAAATGAAGGTTGTCCCCACTCATTTTTTGACAAACGATTTCCCGCACAGCAAAAACTGAGCGACTAAAATTTGGGTGATCCAAGACTCTGAATTAACCATTGTAAAGCTGAGGTTGTTGTCGCAAAATTGAATCTCATATCAGCAGATTTCTGTCGATCAGTATTGTGGCTGAACCTATCATTAAGATCATTGAAACTCCTTGGGATAACCGGTTAAGGCAATTGATGAACCAGCTGGTTGAAAGCTTCGGTTATTGCCAAGCAAGGCTATAATTTTCGAAGTTTTTCGAAAAAACTTTGAGAAGCCACCGCTTGATTGTCTTTCTTCAAAAATTGTCAGAGCTAAACTAAACATCCTCGCCACATCTGAAATTAGACTGAAATAAGCAGTGGAGAAGTTATGATTACATCTAACGCAGCTGGTTGTCCCACTGACCAGCTGGGCAATAAAATGTCTCCCAGCCGTGAATTGGTATCCGGCATCAGATTTTTCTGTTCGTTGATCGGTGCTATGTTTGCAGTCGAGCAGGGAGCAAATATTCTATCCCTCACTCTATCATAACGCCATATCATATCCCCCCGACCCCGACAGCCTAGTGCGTGATCACCCAGTTTGTCCAGCATTCTGTTTTGACAGTGCGGGCATTTTTGTTCCTCAATGTATAACGGAACACCATTCCGATACTTCAAGGTGGCTATGAATTCAATTGGTAAGTCCAGACAGGGGATTAAAGGTGCGGAAAGCCAAGCAAATGATTGAGGCAACGATAGTAAAAGCAAGCGATCTTTCCCCCATTTGACTTCTGATGACCAAGAAAGTTGGAAAAGGCAGAATCGTCAACTGCCTCTTGAATCATGTGTTGTGACTACTGTTTAGTTTATACATTGTTCATTTTTTCCACTGTTTCTTAGAAGATTTGGTTGTCTGTTGTTTACTCACCAGTTATTTGTTCTACTAAAGCTTCAGACTGCGAGATACTGACCCATCATACGCCGGTTCAAGTTTTTCAACTGCTTGTCTAATTCCAACATCAGTTTTGCTTATTGGTAGACAAGCTTTCTTCCAAGCGTTTTCAGTTATAACGGTGCCTAAAATATACCCAAAAGTTGTGTAGTAAAAATTTTTGAATTATTGGTGAAATAACGGAGGTCCAATTAAAAATGATGAAACTGTTAACTATCTGGAAAGGCCATTGCAACCGTCTAACTTAACTCACTTTTTGATGCTGGTTTCCACTTCTCTAGGTCCATTGTAAAAGTGTACAATTATTACGTATATAAATAATTCTTTTAGTTTGTCCGAAAGTTGCAGCCACTGCCTTAGTTTATAAGTTTTGTTCAGTACCATTGGACTTGCAATGGTCTAGTTATGTGGTCGGGTCATATCAGCAGCCGTTCATGGTCGCTGTTAATTTTTTCGATTTTTTGGAGTTTCAATTTATATACCACCCACGGCTCTCTTCGGCCAGATAACGAAGCTCCTCCATTTCTCCATTTTAGCCGCCATCCCCCCCCCCCGTCCCGCCCCCACCACCACCAATAACGTTAATATAGATTCTATAATTGGGCTGTAGTTGCGTTCGCGGGGAGGAGACTCCGATTTTAAATACCGTATGTATGTGATGAAATTAATCCAGCTTGATTGTTTTGTAGCCTATTCATTCCATGTAGTATTAAATACTGGTCAACATTGGTAGCTCCATCAGCTTGTGGAAAGACAAATAGCAAACATTTTTGTTCTCCAATTATAATCTTTAGTGACTGCCAAAACCAATGAACGAACAAAAAAGAAAACGAAGTGGAATTGGAGTGGAGCATTTATTTACTTCTATAGGTGTATTTAGACGCTGTACCTGTTTTACTACTCAAAACACCGCTTAGATATTTATTTATAAAAAAAATAGCTATTTGCCGGTATAGATTATCAAAAACTTCGAGAACTTTAATTGCGATGAAGACCACTTTTTGAGGATTAACTTCATTTTTTGTGCATTTTTGATCTAATTGACCCGCAGAACTGAAAACTTTCTCTCGACAAATAGGTCCAACTTAACTTAATTCACTCCATTAAATTTGAAAAATTGATTATTAAAATTTTTTTTGTTGTCTGGTCAATATGATCCTGTTAATTATTTGCCTTTTGCTTATCAAACACAAATCAATGATTCTGAATGCAGAACAAAATACAACCAACAGTTCTTTACAGCAGCCAATGAGTGCTCACATAGAAGGATCTGTCTCCGTTCCCACCGTGAACCCACCGAGTTTTTACAATCCAAGATTTGGATTTATTGGAGCTCTGCCTTTTTTTGTTAGATATTTTAACACATTTGTCTATGACTTTGATCTTTCAAAGCGGGCGAAACAGGTAATTCCCGGTGAGCTTTAGGTTCCATTAGAAGCCTTTAGCTGGCTTTAGTAGTTGTATAAGTGCTTAGAGTGCTAAAACTCTTTGGCAGGCAGAAAATCAAGGTGAACAGTCTTTTTTTAGGAGTTTTTGAGGCCAATAATTATTCAAGTTTTCACATTTTGTTGTCAATATTTGAGATTCTTGTTGGATCAGTCTAAAATTAACATTTAGGATTTTTCATAAAGATATAAACATCACTAATCCTTGAGATTTCTCAATAAACTTTAAATTTTCTTTCATGTTTTTAACAAAATTTCGAGACACTCCAAGTTTTTCTATCGTCAGGGAACAATAATGCAACTCCTCTAGGTTGTGATTATAGTTCACAGAATATTTTCTATTGGCAATACATTGGTTTTCAGGATAATAATATGATTGTATTAACAATCATTTTAAGTTTTTTTTATTATTTTTTTTCGAATTTTTCTAATTTTGGGACCGTGAAACTTTTAAGAGATTGACGATAGATTATTAGTTAGTTCTTAAAATTAACATAAATGGTTTTAAATATATTAGTATCAAAAGCTTTAGAAACCTTTTGATAACGTTTAAAATTATTTTGAAAATTTTTATAACATTTTGAAGTTTTGATCTATAGGGGCCAACAAAGTTTTTCGCAAGCTGATGCATGGATTGATGTCAAATTATTGGTGACAAAAATTGGGCTCTGAGAATAATAGCGTCAAGAAATTCGGCCATTTCTTTCTAATGTTTGTTAATTTTTCAAACTTTTTTCTACGTTTTTATGACATAATACTGCACAATGTGACAAATTCGACATGATTTCGTTTAATGTTTTCGAATGTTTTTATCACTTTGAAATTTTCTGAGCACGGTGCTGCGTACGGTTATACGTAAATTTGAACATCTCAATTCTCCTTTTGAAGATACTGACACCAAGGATCTATAGTGAATCTATCGTTTTTTTCTAAATTCAGTTTTTTTTCTAATAATTGTTTCTCTGATAGCCTCTTGTACATCGAGCAACTTTTTTCATATTCGCCGAATTTTCTCTCCTTCTTGCGTTTTCACCCTGACCGTGGTATTCAACCCCTGATCCTGAAACTTCATTCAGTTTGAACTCTGTTATTTTTGTTTTTCTTTAACTTTTTGAAACCATATTTGTCTGTTTGGCTGGCGTTGTTGAGTTGGTCTGCTGGTTGGGTGCTGTAGCTTCACGTTTTATTATAAGTTCTTTGGATTGCGCGTCTTAGCAAAGACCTGTAAGTAATGAATAACATTTGGGGACAAACAGCGGTATTACAAAAAGACGCATTATAAAAGGGTTCAAAAACGTCAATTACACAGGGTGGTATTTCAAAAATAAGGCCTAGACTGATGCTCCGGAAAGAAATCGCTTTGTGCAGACTAAAATCTACGGACCGAGGGAATGGGGTGTATCGTGTGTTCGAAATTACACGGTGTAGAAACAGGAATAAAAGTCTGGGCATGGTTTGCGTCGTGATCGATAAGACGGGTCAAAAGAATTCAATAAGTTGAATTATAAATTAAATTCTGAACTGAAATTATACAAAAATTAGCTCGTATTTATAGCAGTTATCTATGCAAAAATATACAGAGAAAAATTAGATTTGCTAAAAAATATTTTACTTGATTGGCATGTGAATAGATCTTAGCTCCGAATCCCGGAGGTGATTTTCTATTTTCATCAACATTTCCTGAGAATCATATATGGCCAAGGTACCATCGAATTCATTAGTTGGAGGTCAGTGGATGTTAGAACCAGGTTTCTGTTGGTGGGAGAATTTACTTCTGACACATGATTGATAGGTCAATAAGATAATGATAGCGCCCAAACAAAACTAGAATTGAGTTTAGTTTTGTGACAATTACTTATCGACATAACAACAAAGTTCGTCAGGTAAGTTCCTTTTTTGATCTTTGAAACTTTAATAAAAAAAACTTTTCAATGGTTCTTTGAGACCATCACATCCTACCTCATTTTTAAGCAAGTTTGAGGGTATAGGTTGTCCAAACATGTCGGGTTGTTTTCTGTTTCATGTTCATGTGCGGGAAGGCTCTGGTGGTCTGGTGGTTCGGGTGGTTAGTGCTCTGCAGCTGATGTGGCTGCAGAAGCTTCATTCTGATGTGAATGTCTCACATCTGTGTTCTGAAGGTGTGGTTCTGATTGAGATATGGTCTCCTCCACTGCAGTTTCGGTTTTCACATTGTCCACTTCTAGCCTCGCAATTTGGTTGTCGCTCACTAGAATAGTCCTTGTCGAGTTTTCGGGCTGTATGAAAGATGTGTTCAAGTTTTTCCTGATGATGAAGGTAGCAGGAATTGTCTTTGTCTTTTCATTGGCCTTGAATAGAATGGGTTTGCACAAGTCGAATTCTGCTATTGCTGGTAGTCTCACTCTGTGTCCCAACAGGAGTTCAACTGAAGTTTTGCTCTTCGTCTTTGAAGTGTTGCGATGTGTCATCAGTGCCCTTCGCAGGAATGCTCCAAATGACACATTAAGGTTGGGACTCCATGCTTGAAGTGCCCGCTTCACTGTCTGAACTGCTCTTTCAGTTATTCCATTAGCTCTTGGATGATAGACGGGTGATTCCATTTTCTTCATTTGCATTGATTAGCACCACTGTTTAAGGTCACCACTTATAAACTCAGGACCATTATCTGATACTAAAATTTTTGCTATTCCGAATCTTGCAAAGATTTGACTAAGGTATAATTTAATTGTTTCTGATGTTCGATTTCCCACGGGGAAAGCTTCTATCCAGCCAGAACCCGCATCAACAATTACTAAGATATTGCCTTGGTCCTTAGCATAAACCCAATCCATGTGGAGACGTTCCCAGACGTCGGCTTCTGGCCACGCAGAGGCTGTTTTTCCCAGGCTAGGCCTGTCCATTTGACAATTCTTATTTCTACTAACAAAATGTTGCACTTCTTGGTTAATTCCAGGCCACCATGCCATCATTCCGTTTGATGCCTGAATTGCATTCTTCCCAGGATGTGTCTCCTACGCTTTTGCCAAAATCAAGTGCAGTAGTTTGGGTGGAATGAAGGGAACAACACCTCTGAAGATGATTCCATTGTGAATTGTCAGTGCATCCTTGTGTTGTTCGAATTCTTTTACCGCTACTGAATATTGTTTCCAATTACCGCTTTTGATTCGTTTCATTATGTCCTGGACGGGTCTGTTTGTTCCAAGTTCAGTTTTGATTTCTGCTCGGGTCACCAAATCAGTCGAGCGAAGTAGATGTTATTGCGAAGCACTCGATCGTTGTCGGATTCGTTTCCGCAAAAATTCACTCAAAGCATCTGTATGAGGTATCTGCTCTCCTGGCGTGTATTTCAACTCATAGTCGAAGCTCATTAGAGCTATTGCCCATCTTGTGATTCCAGCAGATGCTGTCTTCGGGATTTTTTCGTCTGTGCAAAAGAGAGATATTTGATTGGTTCGTGGTCCGTCTGTAGGATAAATCGTCTTCCAAGAAGGAATTGCATCAATCTCGTGACCACAAACACAATTGCCAGTGCCTCCCGCTCCTTTTGCGAGTAGTTTTACTCCGATGGAGTCAATTTTCTCGATACATATATGACTGGATGTCCTTCTTGCGAAAGAACACCGCCAATGGCTTTTTCAGAGGCGTCAGCACTAACTGTTGCTTCTTTTTGTACACTATATGGCTGTACAAGTGGGTTGGCATATAACTCATTTTTTATGTCTTCGAAGGCTTTTTGTTGAATTTTTCCCAATGAGAAATCGCTATTTCTCATGTTATTTAAGTGTAACATTTTTGTTGCAAAATCAGAAATCATTCTTCCGTAAAAACTTGCTAGCCCAAAAAACGATTCGAGTTGTTTGTTGTTAGTTGGTACTTTTGGCATTTTTTTTATTTTTTTCAACATTTTTGGGATCTGGTGCTATTCCCTTCTTTGAAATGGAGTACCCCAGAAAAATAACGCTATCGAATGGTTTTGAGTTAGACTTATTCTCCGTAATAGTAAAAAATTTTCTCACGCAGTTGACTCTTGACTGCAAGCATTCTCTTGTCGAACTGATCTTTGGTTGTTCCATAGACCAACACATCGTCTTGAAAGATTCCACACAACCTTTGATTCCTCTGAGTGTTGATTCGATGCAATTATGGAAGAATGAAGAAGAGTTTTCAATCCCTGAGGTAGTCGGCACATCTTGAACAGTCCCTGAGATGTGTTGATTGTGCATATATCTTTTGGCTGTACCGCCTGGCTGTACCGCTTCAAGGATGTCCTGTCTAACCATCTGTTCCACCTTCTCTGTGACCTTGTCTTGAAGAGGTAGAGATATTTTTCCGGCTTTGCTGAACATTGGCAGTGATCCTGGTATCAGCTTCACATGTGCTTTGTAACCCTTTCCAGCAGATAGACGCTCGGTTTTGATTTTTTTCACACCGTGCTTGAGAAGAAGGTCTCTACCAAGTAGTCCAAATTTGTTATCAGACTGTAGAACTGCCAGCGGTAATTGATGACCATCATAAGCTTTGAGATGTCTTATCTTACCATGCAACTGAGGTTTACCAAGCTCAGTCCATATTTTTGATAATATCACTGTGATATCTGCACTTGTGTCTACCTGCATTTTTACTTGGCAATTATTTATTGAGATATTTTCCCATGTCGCAAACATGCTAAAGATTTGTTCTTTAGTATAAAACATTCCCATCTCCGATGCTGGAGATGCTTGCTTTGAAGAATTGTTTCCTTATTCACAAAAACTTGTATGTTTATTGTACTCACCTGAATTTGGTTGGGGTTTGCTTCTACACATTTTTGATAAAAGTCCCACCTTTTCACAAGTGTTGCATTTTTTACTAAGCGCTGGACAGGGTCTACTAGAATGCGGCTTACCTCCACACCTAATGCACATATTGTTGCTTTTTTTAGCCGTAAATTTTTCATTTGGTTTTCGAAATGTCTTTTTGAAGTTGAACCCAACTTCTTCTTTCACAATAGAAGGTTTATTACCTGATGAAGAACTTGCAGAAAACATTGCTTAAACTGTAAGCTCGTGTCAGTAATCGATATGTCAGTAATCGACATTGTTGATTTTGCTTTGATACCGTCTAGTAGTCTAAGTTTTGCTTCAGGGTCCCTAAAACCTGAGATAAACTTTATTCTACCAACTCCTCTTTGGGATTGGCCGCTGTTTTGAGTTTTTCGAAGTCACAATAGCGTGCTTATTCTCTAAGACGTGCTAGGACATTGTCGTCTGACTCCCCTACACTTTGTATTACGGACAGAAATTTAGCCCTTTCTGCCGTTACAACTCTGTCTTTTGGAGCAATATAATTTTGAATAGCCAATCGGATTTTATACTGAGTGACTATCAAATTCCTAGGCCTCATTAGGCTCCTAAGTTTAATAATTGCATACTTCCCGCGCATATTAAGGAAGAGATTGGTTACCTGTAGGTCCTGTACAGTACCATCGGTGTTCACCTTGTCCTCTTTCTTGGATAATGATAGCGCCCAAACAAAATTAGAATTGAGTTTAGTTTTGTGACAATTACTTATCGACATAAGTTCGTCAGGTAAGTTCTTCTTTTATTCTTTGAAACTATAATAAAGAAAACTTCTAATTTTCTTGATGTTTCTTTGAAACCATCGCTGTTTGTGACCTAAGTTTGGTGCGATTGGGAGAAGGAAACAGGTCCACGCTGCAGGACGTCTTAAAGCACGTCTGATGCAAAACTACGATCCACTCGTCCGTCCTGTTAAAATTCATTCTGACGTCATAACAGTGAAAGCTGTGATGTCACTGTTCCAATTGGTGCAAATTGACAGCAAAGAAGAGACGATTAAGACTCTCATGTTCCAGACATTAGAGTGGTACGACCAGTTTCTAATTTGGGAGCCAGGGCAATATGAAGGTCAGTATCAAATTGTAACGTAAAAGTCAATGAGTGTATCGACAGACTTACCATATACAAGGTTTGTTATTGCTCTAAAACAGTGCATAGCTCTAATGGTACCCCGAATGCTTTCCTTGTGCTCTAAGAAGAGAAGTAAAAGATATAAATTTTTCACATCCAATGTTTGTTATTTTAGTTTAGTTTAGTGTAGTAATTCAAACTCTTGAATTATGTTTACCTCGATATTTTGTTGAGTGACCATTGACTTGTGCTGCATTTAAATTTGCTTTTTGTGGGATTAGCGCTTTCAAAACATTTTTCCATGGAAAATCAGTTGGGAGTTAGATCTGTATAACGCAGTGATGACGGAAAATTTTCACAAATTTTGTTATAATATTCCACTTTTTATATGAAAGTTGACCGAAGATTCAAAATTAGAACGAAAACAAAGTAAAATCTTAATCAAGTTGTTTGTTGTCCCAATCAAGCTAGCCGGCGACCAATTTTCCATTTATTGTAGTCTACTTTGACGTATTACAGTGCTAAAGAGCAAAACGATTTGGGTTTTTGAGTCTTAGGTGGCCATTGGTGTAGTAATTAGCTTAGATTTGATGTTTTCAACTCAACCGTCCAAATTCTGTTTCTCAAGAGCAAGAAAAAGTTGAAACTCTTACGATATTGTCAGAAAAGCAGATTCTGGACAACTTTTTTCATATCAAGATTTTTTATTCGTAATTATCTTTTAATTTCATGCAGGTGATTGCTCACCCTTTGATATTTCTTCTTTGATGAAAGAATGACAACAAGAAAGGTGAGAAATTTTTGAACCATTTATCATTGAGAGCTAATTTGAACTCTTTGGTTCCGCAGATCAGTTTTTTTCAACTGATTACGTCAAAAGTTACCAACAAGTAACTCCTTCACAAATCACACCTCTTCACTTGTTTTGATTGGTGGTCTAAGAAATTAGAGAACTACTCTTGATGATTCATTGAATGGTTTTGGGCTAAATTTTAACTGGGTTTTGCCTCGTCTCAACCCTGCCCGGAATTCTATCAATTTACATATAACTTTACTTGCAAACTTACATGCAAAAGTAATTGTCTAACTCTGGCTTAATTTATACAGACGTACAAGGATAAAACTGTACAATAACTCCAATGATATGAAGCTTAACTATCCAGTCGCGTTCAGTCAACTTAGCAGATATATAAGTCATGTAAATCAAAAATAACAAATAGTTAGAGAACTAGTTTTGCTAGATTAAGAAATGATTACTATATCGGCCAAAGTTGAATAGAGACGAAGCGGAGTAAAGTGAAACCCGGCATTAATCAATGAGTAATCAAAAGTAGTTCTCTAGATCTTTTAGACCACTTATGCATAAATTGATTGTGTAGTGACTTCTCAAAAATTCCAAAAACATTGGTAAATTTCCCTGAACAAACTGAAATGGAATAGTCGGTTTCAAGTTTTCCATCGAATTCCAGCCACAAACTCTTTGATGATTTTTATTGTATTTTATATATTTTGGAAAACCAATAAATGATAAAATTTTTTTCCAGTTTCAGCTAACTTCGCTAAAAGTTGATTGAGCAAAATTCTGGAAAACGAAGTTTTTGGAGCAGTTAAAACTTATAATCGCTGCCTGCAGGCAGGAAAAGAAAAAGATCCTCATATGTTTGCAGCTCCGCTGGATTCTCCAATAGAAACACTATGAATTTAAAAACTTTCCGTTTTTATAATTACTTCAAAAAACTTTTTAAATACCTTACAAAACTTTATCCTTTCCAAACCTTTTTTTATGTGATGAAACTAATCAATTTGAATACTTTAAGACAAGAGAATAGAAATTGGTAGACCAAAAAGTGCGGAATTCCAAAAAACCAGGTCTTTGCTGGATCACCAAATGAGAAAATGGACAGAAAACTATTAACAACCTCCATAAAAACAATTTCTTAATACTGTTTTCTTCTGCTTGGTAAGCATTTCGCTAGGAGCTCGAAGGGAGTGAAGAATTCTTTTCAATGATTTTGTGAGAGCATGTGAAATTTTCTTGGGATAGGGGATAATGAACAAGTAAAATATTAAAAAATTTTCTGGCGATTTTTTGGGTCGGGTTGAAATATGATAAGCAGCAGCCGAAAACGGTGTATATTGCATAAACTAATAGTGAATTCGTTCTGGTCCATACTTATTTTCTGGTGCAACCCCGAAAAAAATCTCAGACTAATATTAACAGTAAGAGGGTTAATTTTAAGAGGGTTAATATTAAGAAAGTTAGCTCTAATCAGCACTAAACAACTATTTGGACTGATCAAAACCCAGAGGTGCAGTTCAATACTGTTGCCAGTCGTCTGCAGAAAAAGGATTATTTATGACCTGAAATGATCATTTTGGTAAGCAGCAGCCGATCTTTAGAAACTAGCAACCTAAAGATAGATAATTAAACTTAAACTGAATTTCGATGACTCAATACTCTTGTTTCTCATGACTGAATATATCTGTTTCTTAGATTGGACAATTTTTTGGTTCAAACACTTTATGCCAAAAATCAAAAACTGTGTAATTTGATTTTTGGCATAAAGTTTGAAACACAGAAATCATTCTGTCAGTGTAATTCTACATGTTCAACTCCGTCTGGCATAGGGCAACCTAATCTGTTCAGTCTGGCTCCGAGTTGATCTTTAGTCTGCTTCTTCTGGCCGATGGTTGGTCTCGGGTCTGTTTGGTCTGGCCCCGTGCCAGACCTAAGTCTGTTCGGTCTGGCCCATACCTGAATTTGGGTCTGTTCGGTGGAAACCCCCCAGTCCACGACCCAAGTCCGTCTTGACCAGATCGGTTTCGGGTCGAGGACCTCATCCAGGTTGGGTATAATTGTCGGCTTCCTTCAAAATAGGTATTGAATGGTTGAGGTTCTATCAGTTGCGGCTTTGGATTCCTAATATTTTGCCCTACGATGATGTTGGAGACTACGACCCAGAAAAGTACTTCTACACTATTCCAGTCGCCGTTCATCACACTGGCAGGGTGTACCTCAAGCAACCAGTCTTGTACAAGGAACTGTTTCATGATAATATAGAAAAAAGAAGCATATAAAAAATAGAAGTTAGTAATAAAACATAATCAACAATAGATGATTTCAGTTACTATCATTGGATTAAAACTTTGCAATTAAGTAAATTAAAAAATTTGGAACATGCCTCAAGGTGGTGTTGAAGCAAATTTTATCGAAAGAAGAAGTATGTTGAAATAACCCGGGTCAAACCATGGACTCTTTTGCAGCAATTTATCTAAAAACGCCGCTGATTGCTTAAAAATTAGCTTGAGATAAGTGATGTTTTTGGTTCAGATACAAAAGTTTACCGCAAAAAAAATTAAAATTAGTGCCTCGAAACATCGTTTGAAATTTATAGGATTATGACTTAATATGCGTCAAATGCTATTACGCAGGAATTTGTTGAAGCCCAGAAGTTGAATTACATAACCTCTACACTTAACTTAATGTTTCGCCACGCAACTTAGCCAACAAAAATGTCGAAAACATGAAAAGAACAAAATGATGCAGTTGATTATCATAACAACAAGGTAGCTCGGTATTGTGCGATCGCACATAAGGTTCCGACCCCGCTCATCCACAATTTTGGCATAATTGTCTACCAAATGAGGAAGAGATGGAAAAACACAAAAAATTCAAGTATTTTTCAACAAAAACTGGTGTATGAACGAAAAGATGGCCTCCAAAGCAAATAACTTAGTGGAGTAAAAAATGATGCATTAGATTGATGAGATATGCCGATATTAAGAAAGCGAGCGAAGACGAACGGCAAAATCAAACAACAACAACAAACGTTAATTACATCAAAAAACTTATGTCCGTTTTAAAAAACAAAACTTAATAAAAAAGTCATTATAGCGTCAGATAAAACCGAAAATACACAAAATAACTTGTATTTCACCAAAAAAATGGGTATTCACCAGTTCATAAAAAGCTTGGTAAAAATTAGACAAAAAAGAACAGAAACTTTAAAGTTAGAAAATTCGCTGAATTTTAAAAAAAAAAACAATTATTTTTAAAGTAATGAAAACCATTAGGAATCAACTAAAATATCCCATATGGTTCACAATTACCAATGCTTCTTTGGAAGGGAAATAAGAGAACTCTTGGTATTCAATTTTTTTCTGCAGTTACAAAAAGAACAACAAATAGACAACAAACTAAAAATCAATTAAAACTTGCCAGAAAATGCTTTGCAAGCCGTAAAGCCAAACTTTGGCCCCCAAAATAAGTTCACTTGCACTTTCGTCAAAAACCGATAATGTATTATTTGGCAGCTCTTTATTGAAAATAAGCAACAATTAGACAAAAAGAAAAAATGCAAAATTATGTAATACCTGTTTTTTTTCGAAAAAAATTTATTTCCAAAGACATAAAAGCCCTTAATTACAAAATGAAAAACTTGGATAGGTTCAACCATTCTTCCAAAAAAGCAGTCCTCCCTTGAGAACTGCAATTATCCAGAATATGTCTTACGTCTACAGAAAGAACGTCAAATATGACAAAAATCAAAAATTCATTTATTTTTTTTGTGAAAAACCCGTGTGGACGCCATTAAGTCATAACGAATTCTCTTAAAACATTAGATTTTATGACACCAATCCTTTTTGACACCTTCCCTTGAAATGTATTTTGTGACCTCTCATTAATGAAACTAGGTAACAATCACACCAAAAAGAAAAAAAGCAAGATTATTTAATACTTGTTTTTATCGAAAAAGATTTATTTCCAAAGACATGAAAGCCCTTAATTACAAAATAAAAAAATCGAAGAGGTTCGTTTATTCATCCAAAAGAAGCCCTTGAGACCTGCCATTATCCAGAACGAGTCTTACCTCTACAAAAAGAACGTCAAATATGACAAAAAAATTAAAATTAATTTTTTTTATGAAAAACCCGTGTCGAAGCCAGTAACGAATTCTTTTAAAAATTATTGTTGTGACTGTAATCCCTTTTGACGCCTTCCCGTGACAAAAATAGTGTCATCTTTAACCTTTAATTAACGAGACCAGGTAACAAACAGACTTGCGATGTTGAAATGTTTTTTTTTCATTTTGGAAAACAATTGTTTTCAAAGTCATGAAAGCCATTATCTATCTTCTAATATCAGAACATCGGCTCATCTACTCTCCAAAGACAAGCCAATCAAACCGGGTTATTGTACAGGAAATTAAATCCGACTTAAAAGGCAAAGTAAAAACGACAGTTAAAGACAAAATTAAAAAATTCAATTAAATTCTTCGAGAAAGTACTGTCGAAGCGGTAAAGAACCACAATCTATATCTTTAATTACTTAAATATTATCAATTGAGCGTTAGTTTGAACACAAAAAATGTGATATATAAACTGACAACAACGTGATAATTTGACAAAACTAAAAAACATGAAAAATGGGCAAATACCTAAAAATTAAAAAAAAAATTGTGAAATCTAGTAGTATCAAAGCCAGAACACCAGAACTTAAGGCGTAAAACCGCACTAAAGGGTAAATTTGAATTCAGCAGAAAGAAGGAGCACCCTTTGATTCTTGACGTTAAACTACAAAATGACCAAATTAAGAGAAAAATGGAGGCAAAGTTCAATAAGCAATTTTTTATTTATAAATCAAATATTTTAAAAGTCAAAATGACCTTTCAAGCAATCAACTTATAAAAAACCGACTGACGACAATCCGAAACATTTTTGGATTGTAACGGTCCAAGATTGGTACAGAACTAGTCCTGCTAATGCTGATTGTCCATTAGGAATATTTAATTTTTGGAAAGTCATTGATATAGATATTTTGTTAGTTAAAAAATCAAAAATAAATGCTGCGTTTTTGATATTCAACGAATAAAGTAAGCAAAAAACGGCAAAGTTTCATTTACAGAGCACTCTCAACGGAAGTTGAAGTGGAATTAGCCCCCTTTTCAGTCTACAAAGATTGTGTTATTGGTTTTTGGGCATGCATTTGCTGCAAAATTAATCAGAGTGGACTAAAAAAAACTTATTTCGTGCTGTTTTTGATGACAAAGTCCGAATTTTGTGAAATATTGAGCCAGAATTTGTGATAAAAAAAATTCAATGAAAATATCCGACAATATATTTTGTCTTTAAACGTAAAGTCAACAACATTTTCTTGAAATATTTTATTAAATTTTATCAAAATGGGCGAAATTTTAGTTAAAAATTCCGAAAAAAGGTGAATGAAATCAACGGAATTCACTCTATTTTCTCGAAAGTTTAAACCTCGATATCTCCCTGTCAAAAGCGAAAATCAAAAAAATCTTTTTAATTCCATATTCTACGCTGGACAAGCTTTCTATTGATACCAGTCTTAACTCTCTACGATTAATATATCGATCGGCCAAAATTGACTGAACAAAAAAAACCCATTTGAGTAAATAGTTCCTCCCCCCCTCAAGAGGGGTCGGAACAAAAAACCATAAGTCATCAAAGCAAAGTATTTAACTTTTTACGCATAAAAATTTGTGTTCATGTGGCGTAACTTCGACGGAAACTCTACCCAGAATCATGCAATTCTCCAAAGCAAGCGCTTGAAGCACTTGCACTCATCATTCAGTTGTTTGCCCTTTAAATATGTCGATGCTTTAGAAGTTTGTGCTGGCTAATAGAAATTTGAAATTCGGATACCCCGGGAAAAATTTCTCTAACAAGTGAACAATTAAAACTTATTTCTAAACGGCACAGTGTCTGAAAAAATTGGCAATAAGTTTTCCGATTTTTTGTCGAACGGGAGACTAGCCGCTCAACGACCACTGTTTAGATTATCATTTGAGGAAACCAAGTTTTGCTTAGCGCCAAAGCTCTATGTTTCAAGTCTCTTGCACATCTCTCGCTCTCCTATCTCTGTCCGAGCAGTACCCAAGTCGAGGAGTCCGCTCAAATTCCGCTCAAAAAAATGCAAGAGATGACCGGAATGAGCGGAATTTGACCGGAATGAGCGGAATCGATAAAAAAAATGCAAGAAATGAGCGGAATTAGAGCGGAACAAAAAATGCAAGGAATGAGCGGAATTTGAGCGGAAAAAAAATGCAAGAAATGAGAGGAATTTGATCGGAATAAAAAATGCAGGAAATGAGCGGAATTTGACATGACCAAACGAGCGGAAACATTGAAATTCCAGAAACAGGGAAAGTATGTACACAAAGTATGTAAAAAAAGTTCAGGTAAATTTACTTGAACCAAGTTCAGGTAACTAGAAGTTCAGGTGAATTCCAGGTGTAACAGCACCTGAAAACCACCTGAAAAACACCTGAACTGTATTTCAGGTAAATTTTCACCTGAACAAGTTCAGGCGTGGTTATCTGAAAAATTTTACATTGAGCAGTGAAAACTAGTATTCCTGCAAAAATAGACCTCTGGAAAATTGGTTTTCACAAATACAGAAGCGGTAACGACATATGGTCCTCATTAGCTTCCATTTCTTTAAAGTCTTTCAGAATCAGATTGATATTCCTTTTAGTTCGAACTAATTCCATTTTTAACTCCATTTTTAACTCTCATATTAATTCCATTTAACTAGTATTCCATATTGAAAATGGGAGAATATTCATACGGGCGTCAAATAAAGAAGTCCAAGAAGAACAGCAAGAAAAATTAATGTAGAACAGGTTTGAACGCAGGCGTGCAGGTACTTACCCAGGATATCGGAATGAAGCAGCATCAATCAAATAAGAGAAATAAACAAGGATGCTCGTTAATGTGCGTTCGCACATGATGTTCCGACCCGAGCTCATCTATATTTTTGACTTAATTGTCAACCAAATGAAGGGATTAAAAAAATAGATATTTGAATTTAAAAAACTCGTTACACAACCTCACTACTGATTGAATTACATAATGCCATGCCTCATTGCAGTGCTCTGGAGATATGTCACTGAAGACACTACGAGAAAAAAATAAATAAAGAAGCAAAACAAAAATTTCACGGCAAAAACTCAATATCTAAATTTTAGAGCACCTAGTAACAACGTCAAAATGCAACCAGATAATGCCATAACTACACAAAATTAATTTTTTCTTACTACACAGCTGATGGAAAATTTTCTTAAAGAGATTTGTTAAAAAGTGAACAAAGAGAAGAAATAATGAGGCGAAATTCAAAATCAATCAACAGCTGATCATTAGCTGATAAAGAAATAACTACTGATAAATTTGCTCAAAGGTCATTATTCAAGCAAAGGACTTGTTTTTTGGCGAGTCTAAGCCAAAGGAACGGATCAAAGAAGCAGAAACTTAAAAAATTACAAACAATTTGCGAAAACACAAATTATTGAAATCATTAAAATCATTAGCTATTATCTCAAAAGGATGTATTTTCATTTCAGTTTTTTTATTTTATTTCAATTAAAACTATATTGAAAGATTCAATATGTTCATTTGTGCCAATTTTGGAGGCCATTGGGATCTGTTATTACGCGAATGTGTTAAAAGAAAAGAAAAAGGAACACAAATACACCACTCACAAAACTTTCAAGAGAACGCATTTTGTCCAACAAAAAAACATCAGTTACGACATGATATCAGTTAAAATGTTAGGTAGTGATATACAATGAAATAGATGGGACCTCTCAATGATGAGAATAAGTTAAGAGTTGATGAAATGAAGAACAAAAACCAAAATGTTCGAAAAAAATTTGTATGATGAACTTATGATATTATAAACTTTAAGACTATTCGCTATAAACTGACTGCTTTGGTTTATATCGTTCAATCAGTCCTCAACATCCTCAGATACAAGCCTATGAAACCGGCCAGCATTTAACGGCTATCTAAAGTATAGAAAAAAAAACTGGCAAAAACAGCAAATTAAAAAAATGAGCGAGAAAAGTGTTGAGGCAATTAAAAGATAATTTTTCAAAAAATTTCTTCGATTTTCAAATAATTTTTTAACTGCAATAGAATATTTTTGTTTTTTAAAAATATGGCTTCAAAAAAACAACAAGTTTTAACAGATATATTAAAACCACGAAATTTTTGAGAAAACCCATTGTTTCAACGCCATTAAATTCAATAGCTATCAACGGAAGCCAATAAACACGTTACATTATGTCCCGATGAGTTTCAAAGGAACAACATTAACTTTTGTTTGCATAGGTAAACAATAAGACATCACAATAAGTCTTATGACTATGAAAACAACAAGAACAACTACAGACAAAAACCTAAATTTCAGTAGAAAAGTGCGAGAAGAAAGTGTCGTAGTCCTTTAAACTATAAGCTTTTCTCAGGAAACTTTATCTATGATCAATTTAACGTCTTATTTAAATCAATGGAAACCACCAAGTCTAAGATTATGTGATAAGATTGCATAAGGATCCAAAATAACCAAGAAGTCTCCAAAAAATATGAAACCTCTTGCATCGAAGTCATAAAATAAACAGTTGGAAGATAAACTGCTAACTAGAAAATTTCTTGTTGAAGTAGGAATGAAGGGGGCTGGCATTACTGAGTCTGTCTAGCAAATCACGAAAATAATCTTCAGATCGGTTAATGTTCAAAAACTTTTCTTCGAAGAACTATTTTTGAAGTCTTAACAGCCATTAAGTTCAATAGCTTTCCTTGGAAGTCAATAAATAGGCTCAGTTATGCCTCAACAGGAAAACCAGGATGTTTATCATGCAGAAATAATCAATAACACATCGCAAAAAGTCCGATGACTATGAAAACAACAACAAAAAAGCAAAAACCAAAAAATCAGTAGAAAAAAAAGAGAAGAAAGTGTTAAGGCCATTTTGACCGTACACTTTTCTTTGAAAGCTTTACCTACGATCCATTGAACGTCTTCCTGAAGCAAATGGGGTTTATTTGTATTAGGATAATGTGATTAGACTTCAAAAGGAACTAATAATACAAAAGCATCCAAAAATTTTAAAAAATTATTTAGAATCTTGTTGCATTGAAGTCATATAACCAATAGTTAGAAGATAAAACCGCTAACCAGACTGATTTTAGTTGCAGTAGAAAGTAACTAAAACTGGTCCTGTTATTACAGAGACACGATAAACTTCACGAAATTAAGTTCATGATTCGTTAATGGTAAAAAAAATTTTCCAAAACTTCAACAGCCATTAGATGTCCACTCAAAGCTTTACATAGGATCATTTAATGCTTAATACAAAATTTATTGCACTTTAGTCAACGCGTTTATGCTATAGGACTCCAAAAATATAGTAGAACCTCAAAAAGAAAATCGACGTTTCATTTAATATTACGAAATTTCATAGTCGAAGCTAAAAAAAATGGGAGAGTCCCTTAAAGTGAATTTCTTGTTCATTGAGCTTCATTTGACTGTGAATAAAGTTTATAATTAACAGAACTGGATACGAAAAGTGACTGGTCTCTAGGTGACTTAAAAAAACGAAAAAAATATGAAACGTTTTCTTAAATAAAGGAGCTCTCAAATAGAATTCGATTTTTTTATGGTAAACGTCCCATGGGACCAGAACTAGCCTTTTTATTTCCTTTCATCTATTACCAACACAAAATTGATTCATTTTGCGGCTTTAAATTTAATTTTGAATTACTATTTTTGAAGAAAGAAATCTTAATTTTAAGAAAAAGTACTATAAAAATGAACAAAATCACGCCAAATATCCCGTGTTCACACAAAACTTCAATCCTCGAGAAAAAAAACGAATTTCAAAATAAATCTTTTCAATTTCGAATTCTACGCAAGACGAGCTTTTTCATGATACCCTTCACATTTCTCTACGATGAATATATCGATCGGCCAAAATTGTCTGAACAAAAAAAACCCATTTGAGTATATATTTCCTCCCCCCACAAGTGGGGTCGGAACAACTAGAAACAACTGCCCTCGAAGCTAGTGCAAAAACCCCTCGCCCACAAACTTCGGTTGATCATGTCGGGAAGAGATTGATCTCAAACGGAGTGGAAGCCGAAAGAAGACAAGCACTGAAAGTTTTTTAAAAATCTAACCCGGCTGAAGACTAGTCTCAGGTTTATCTTAAAGACTGCAGTACTGAAGCCTGCCTGTTTGACGAGGCAACTGTGTTTGCGCAGATTTAAACGAATTCTACATCAACACGTCCATCAACATTGTATCCATCAAAATTGTGTAAAATTTTCATGCAAAATCCAAAATGCGCAATGAGCATTTTGTGGTACAGCGTTGTGGCCCCAAATTTTTTATTCTTCACGACGCAATTTTCCTCCTCTAACAACGTCATGCAATTTATAGAGGATTTTGACACCCTTCAGTGGACCACATTTGAAGTTTTAATTGAGCAGCTTTCTACAGACAGGGTCTCTGTCAATTAAAGTGGCATGGGATTCAGGTGTGTAATGGAACCACTGAAAGCAGCCTAAACCATATTATTAGCACAATTGTCAAAGGTGCTGTGAATGGTCACAGTGGAAAAAAAAACAATTGAGAACCTAGTTCGACGTTTTTTGTCATTTTCATCATTTTTTCGTCCTTTTCTTCGTTTTGGTTCGTTTTCGTTGTTTTCGTTGTCTAATTCGTTGTTTTCGTTTACTTGTAAGGGATGGTCGTTTTTCAATGTTTATTTGTCGTTTCTTACATAATTAGTTTGTAAGAAATCGACGTTTTTGATCGTTTTTTGTCGTTTCTTTTGTCGTTTTTACAGCAATATTGCAGCCAAGCAACATAAAATTCAAGAGGCAATTGGTGAAGCAGTTCTGATTATTAATCATATCGTTGCTCATTTGGCAGGTCAGCTTTTCTAGATAAATTCAGTTAATAAATTCTAGATGATAGCGCAGCATCGTCGTAGCAGTTTCGAAGTTGCTAAATGTTCTAACTTCAAGTTCGACTTGAACATCCAGCAGTTTTCGATGTGACTGTAATTTGGGCACTCAAAAACATCTTTAATTAAATGCAGTGAAATCTGGATTAACCATGAATGTTGTGGATGACAAAAAGACCGGCACTACGCTCAACAATTCGATGAAGCTTGAATTCAGTTTCCCTCTTGAAAAACTTTTGGTGATTTTTCAGAGCTAGCTCAAATAACGAATTGCAGTGCTTGTTAATAACAAAAGGTTCTATTCTAACCCCGGGTTAGTCAATTGCCTATAGCCGACTCGCTCAAGAAATATCAGTGGCCGCAATTTGTGGATCAGCAACAATGCCGATCTCACGATTCCCTGACCTATGATATGCACGTTTTGCTCATAATGTCACCCGATGAGACGGTGAAAAATTCTTTTAATTTAATTTTTTGTCTCATCCAATGAGAGGAGAGTCAAAATAGCGTTTAACACGACATAGATCAGAAAAGTAAGAAATTGAGGAGATAGAGATAAAGTTGAAAATAAAGAGACGGAGCTTCAAAAGTGAAAAAAATACTTCCTTTGTTATTAGATATGGATTTATGTTTAAAAAATGTAGACAGAGATCTTACACAAAATGGAAGTGTACCAATCTAGAGAGCAAATATTTTCGATAAAAAAGTAAGGAAAGAAAATTAAATGCCAAGGGAACTATCACTCAAACAAAGATACCATCTCTTCGTTCTCTGTTGGCATTTCGGTATCTGGAATCAAACTCTGGCATGGTAAACGTGAAAGGATGTACCATTCATTGCATGCAACTACAGGGCACTAAAACAGCCGAATCAAAACAC
>NC_134471.1:51859346-51910577 GCF_964194025.1 Convolutriloba macropyga
TTGTCGACATCTAAAACAAGCAATGTCAATCATTTGTGTACAGAAGTGCATCAGGGCTGCTAGTGATTGATGAACGAAAAGAAAAAAATTTTGAATGAAGCAAAAGACAAAAATCAGAAAGCGGCAGTTTTTTTTTTTTTTTCTAAGACAGAACACTATAGGCGATAAAGAGTCAACCTGTGCTTAAATTTTTGTTGTGTAGCGGGCAGAATTTAATTGTGCTGACGGATAAATTGAATCAACTATTACAGTGCGATTATCAGGGTTCCCATCAGTTTCATTGACAAGTTGGTCATGATTGACAGGCGCAGATGCGTGTATATTATTTATGTGATTTTGAAGCATCTGCGTAAAAGGCGCAAGGGGGTTAAGAAGCCGGAAAACTGTCCAGAAAGGAACTCCATGAGAAAGGAGCCTAAGCGCAAATACAAGTTTCAATATATAGATAAAGAGCCCTAGAAGCGCTAAAGTTGTTAGCGTAATTACAGTGCACCTCTCGGCGTAGTACCAACCACCACTCGCAACAGATTGCAAATCAATCAAATATTTCCAAGCCGCCAAATTTTCTAGTTCTTCGGAAACGCTTGGATTAAAATGCATTAAACCAGGATGAGAATATTGGCTGCGAGGACCAAGATATACTTCTCGTCCCGAGATTGTTCGGCGCGAGTATTTTAGAACCCGAGCCTTTGCGCTCTGCCTCAAGTTCTGATAAGAAAAGAGACCAGCGGTGTGTAATGAAGGTAAGTTATCACTAAAATCTAGATGGCTGAAAACACTTAGAGATTCGGGCGTACGTGCGACCGAATAATCATCTCCATAGTGCATCCAGATGCCTTCAGACGTGCGGTACATGTAAGGTGCTATGGGATCACAAGCAGTCAAAGTATAGTTTGGATACACAACTTGTGTTATCGGATTCATGAAACGAATTTGCGTATCATTGCCCAAAAGAACAGGAACTTCCTCTGTGCAGTAGGGGAAGTCTGCAATTCGAGCTTCGACTTTAACACATTTGTGGACGTAAAGAACAGCTCCCGCTTTTTCAGCATGTATGCCTAACATGGAACCGGATCCGAGGAAGAGATTAGGATTGTCCAAGTTTGACGCTAAAGAAATGAGTCCATTTAAGATCATCTGACGCGTATTGCAAATTTCATTTTTGATGAAATTTACAATTCGTTGACGCGAAAGATGCGCGTTGACATGCACAAACTCAATTTTTGTCCCATAGACTAAGTTTGGAATTGCATCTGTGTTGTAATCTATTTCCGGAAGTTGCTCCGTTATAGGTTCAATGACAAAGTAAACACCAGAGTAGGTTGTTGGTCGGACCTTATATGAGCAAACACTAACAGTTGTGTTCAGAAGTTCTATATAAAAGACGCGGGAATCATCCCTGGAAGCAGTTTTTCCACTCAAATACATTGAATCAGCAGAAGAGATCTGAACGCCAGGATGCTCCGGAGAGAACTCAAATATTGATTTAATCTCACACTGACCGTAGAAATGCGGTAAATAGGTGATTGAGTCATGCTGAAAGTCAGAACCTGGAAAACTGCAGGACGTGGATCTTTCATTGGGATCTGTCAAGATTAAGGACCATGGAGAGCTGGTTTTGTCCAAAGTTGCGACTACTTTGCCGATGGTTAATTTTGCGTTTATAACACCAGATGCGTGAATTTTCGATCCACCTGGGGTAATCCAATCCACAGGCCAGGTGAAGTAAATTCCAGCTTTCTTGCCACCACGCATGAAAGAGTACGAATAGTCAAATACCTTGAAATTGCCAGGTTTGTATGGTCTACCATCAAACAAAAGATCCCCCTCAGTCATTTTAAAATTTTCATCTGCAAAACCTGGAAGTTTGAAATTGCGACCACTCCAAATTGCTCTGCAAACCCAAGTTTCTAATGCATAGAAAGTAGGCACTAGGCGAGAATACTCTTTTAAATACACAGAATCATCAAATCGGGCAGAATGCGCTAATCCGGTAACAGCGTAAGAAGCTTGAAACATGCAAAAACTCATTTGAATATCAACTTCGGGCGCATGAAGAACCAAACCACCAAAAGTAATGTTTTTGGTGCTTAATTTATCAGGCGTACACTGTTCACTCGGAAGAAGCGAGTAAATTTTTGTTGTAAGAACTTCCTCGATGTCATAGCCTACAAGTGTAGAGAAACTGCAATCTACTAGGCAAGTGAACAACAGCAACACTTGCTGCACAAAGAGCATCATAACAAATCACTCAACATCACTGTCTGAATCAAAATAAGCTAAACGGAAAAATCCTGGATGCCGTGCATGATCAGCAACAGCTCTACGCGGTCGTTGAGGAACTGTTGTGGAACCTGAACCACTTTGATTTTCTGACAAAAAAACTGGCGGTGACGGAATGGCGGAACTTGTAGGGTTAGTAGTGTTTTGTAACCTATCAGAGGTAGAAGCCTGTCTTTCAGATAAATCAACCAACACAAGATCATCGTCTTCAGGGACGATGGGTTGAGGACTTGGTCTTACAGTTTGGTTGGAACGATTTCTGCGCAACCGCTGGTCTGATGGTGTAAAAGGTTTAATGCGATCGTAATGAGCAATCTGTTGTTTTTGAGTTTTGACGTCTTGTAGAACAAAATTAATTTGGTTAATAACCTTTTTCACGCAATGAGGTCCAGACCAGAAGCTCTTTAATTTAGGAGTTTGACCCTGTGAGCACACTGGTGAATGAAGAAGCACCAGGTCTCCTTCCTTATACGAAGGACCATGCTTCTTTTTGTCAAAGATAGCTTTTTGTCGGCGCATTTCCCATCCGTTTTTCTGAATTACGGACTCGAAAATGGTGGAAGATTCAACTAAACGTTGAAAAACATAATCCCGATGACCAACAATTGGAGTGGGCAATGTTGGATATAGCATATCAACAGGCATGCGCATTTCTTTCCCAAAAACTAATCGGAAAGGCGATTGACCTGTCGACTCATGAACTGCAGAACGATAGGCCATCATGAAAGATTGAAGATGAACAGACCAAACTTCATGCCGTTCTGCGCAGTACTTTGCCAACCCATCTTCCAAAGTGCGATTTATGCGTTCCACTTTTGCATTTCCTTGCGGGTGGTAAGGAGTAGATCTTGAGCTGGTTAACTGCAGCTTATTGCACATATCTGCGAAAAGGCGCGATGTGAACTGCGAACCGTTGTCACTGTGAATATATTCAGGTACACCAAATCGGGTGACCCATTGATCTAAGAAAGTGCTACAGATTGTCTCAGCCTTGATGTTCTGTAGGGGTGCAGCCTCGAACCAGCGAGTAAAATGGTCTCCAATCATTAGGATGTATTTATAAAATTTCTCATTCAACCGACTTTCTGGGAGAGGGCCAAGGATATCAACTGACACGCAAAGAAAAGGTTCATAGAATGCCCAGAGCTGCATTTCTTGCTGATGTGATTGTTTGGGATTCTTTCGTTTTTGACAAGTTGCACAACCTGAGATCCAGGAGTCCACATCATTTTTCAATCCTGGCCAGTAAAATCGCTGACGTACCCGATCAAGAGTTTTCTTATTGCCTAAATGTCCTGAAGCAGGTGAATCATGCAACTGAAGAAGAACTTTTTGAACCTGGTTAAGTGGAACGCAACACTGATGGAAAAGTGTAGATCCATCCAGTTGTTGAAATAGCCGGTACAAAACACCATCAATAATTTTCAATGTCTCGAATTGCTGCCAGTAACACTGCAAAGCAGATGGTCTACCAAACATTAAGGATCGAGGTGGTTTCTCACCTGTTCGACACCATGATTTGACTACAGACAGAGTTTTATCCTGATCTTGCGTTTCTGAAAAGTGCGGAGACGAAGAAACAGATGTGACAGAAGTAGCAGATAAATTCAAAGGTGGTAATCTGGAAAGAGCATCAGCATTTGCAATAGTTTTTCCAGGCCGATGGACAATTTCAAAATTGAACATACTTAATTTTTCTAGCCAACGCGCTACTATTGCATCAGGCTCTTTGAACGAATAGAGCCAAACGAGGGCGCGATGGTCAGTAATTATCTGAAATTTTTGCCCAAGAAGAAATTCTTTGAAGTATGATGTGAAGAACACCACAGCAAAGAGTTCACGTTTCGTAGCCGAGTAGTTTCTTTGACCTTTTTGCAGCACTTTGCTAGCATATGCAATAACCTTTTCACCATTTTTCTGTTTTTGAGATAGCACTGCGCCAATTCCAGTAAGCGATGCGTCAGTACAAAGAACGAATTGATCCTTTTCATTTGGAAAACCTAAGATTGGAGCGGATACTAGCGCTGTTTTCAATTTCTCGAAAGCTTTTTGGCAGTCTGCTGTCCAATGGAACGTTGTTGTTTTATTCATCAATTGGTACAGAGGGTTCGCAATCAAACCAAAATTGAGAACAAACTTTCTATAGAAGCCAACAAGGCCCATGAACGATCTTAACTGACGAATAGTTTGTGGAACTGGGTATTTCTCCACAGCTGCTATTTTAGCAGGATCAGTGTGTATCCCGTCAGCAGAGACTACATGACCCAGAAAAACTAACTTCGTTTGGAATAAGGAACATTTGGCAGGTGAAATTTTCAAATTTGCTTCCCGTATGCGTTGGAACACAAGTTGAAGACGATGTATGTGTTCCTCGAAAGAACGACCAAAGACTATAATATCATCAAGATAAACCAATACAATTTCATATGTCAACCCTGATAAAACAATTTCCATTAGTCTTTGAAATGCTCCAGGGGCATTGCAAAGACCCATTGGCATCCGTTTCCACTGATACAGTCCAAACGGCGTAATGAAAGAAGTAAGGTGTCGATCTTCTTCATCAATCTCCATTTGATGAAATCCACTGCAAAGGTCGAGGCTAGAGAAGAAAATGCTTCCCTCGAGATTATTTAGAATATCTGATATGCGCGGAAGAGGCCACGATGTTTTGACTGTTTGGGCATTTAGTTTCCGATAGTCAATAACAAGACGATATGACCCGTCACGTTTCGGAACTAACACGGTTGGAGCTGCCCACTCGGAATGAGTAGGAGATATGAGATCTTTTTCTTGGAGTTTGGTTATCTTATCCTTGAGATCTTTTCTTTTAGAAGGATTCATTGATCTGTATGGCACTCGGCTAGGCTGGGCGTCATCTTTCAACTGAATACGCAGTTTATGCAAATTACATGAGCCTAGATCCCATTTGTCGGTAGCAAACACGTCTGCAAACTGCTTGAGTAGACTAAAAGCGTCCTTTTGTTGTTTTTTAGTGAGAGTGCTGAACTTTGATTTAAACAACTGCTTCAAAGTTTCAGCTGAATTGATGTCAACAGCATTGAAACCAACAGTTTGAAGGACAGTCTCGTTGTAGGGTAAGATTTGCGCAATAGTTTGCGAAGGATATAAAGTTACGGAATTACAAGTAGGGTTAAGTACTCTTAGCCAAAATTCATTTTGAGAAACTGTTACAAGAGACGAGGCCACTAAAAGGGAGTTTAAACTGGTGAAACCTACGTGGGGCTCAACCAAACCCACAGTCGCGTCAGACGAAGTACGCGAACTGCTTGAAGAAAACTTATGCGCATGATGTGACTTTAGATTACATTTTACGAGTGCTTCACTTCGAGGTGGAATAAGGAAACGCGAAGTTACAGAACAAAGCGAAGTCTCAGTTGTCGGAGAATTATCCTCAAACCACTGAGACAACGGACTGATACATTCCAGTACTGCGTCACCTACATCTAATAAACCCCGAGAGAAGTCTACTGCACATTTTTGTTTGTGTAGGAGATCAAAACCGACCACACAAGGAACACTGAGGTGGGCACAAATGTAAAATTTGAAAGAAAACATGGGACCATTTTTAAACCAACGACATGGAAGCAAGCACATACCCTTAAATTGAAGCATAGAGCCATTTATGGCGGATGCTTGGATATCAGATGCTTCCAATGTAAGCGAAGGGCTAAAGTTGCTGAACTTGCCAAAAACATCGGCACGAATTACACTAATTGAAGCACCTGAATCAATCAGGGCAGGCAGTATATTATCGGCGATTATTATTTTGGAAAGAAGCGACTGTATGCCAAAAATACGCTTGTTTTGTGCCATGGGTTATTAAAAATGGAGAACAAACTCTTTCAAGGTGGACTATGGCGATAGAAGAAGCTATCGGTTAGAGTATGGTTTTGACTCTGGGCAATTACGTCGCTGATGTTGAGAAGAACCACAGTTCCAACAATTTTTGCAATTATTTTTAGTATGACCTTTACGATTACAACCATAACAAATAGTTGGTCCGGTGAACCTGACTTTTCTTTCATTACTGATTGAACGACTGTGTGAATTGTCAAGAAACGTTTTTCGTGGAGAGGAAGATTGACGACGTTCTCCGTGTTGCGATGGGCTACGAGAGAAAGTAGGTGACTTGCGTTTGTTAAACGGAGACAATCTGTAAGGAGAGTTGCTCCTGCGACCCGATTTTTTGTTCATCGGACGAGAAAGTGGTTGGTAACTAACTTGTCCGGCCATGAGTTTATCAACTTTACGCGAAAGTGCTTCAATGGAACTCACAGAAGTAGATGAAGGCGCAGTCTCATTTGCATTTGCTTCAAGACGGTAAATTGCGTCGAAGTGGAGTGCTGATTCTAAGGCCGCGTTAATGTCAGCCGGCTTGTTCTTTCTTAACTCTACCCTTACATGAATATTGTGAAGGCCATCAATGAAAGATTGAAGCACAATATGGTCTCTGATTGCCTGCGTGTCTTGGGGATAAGCCTTATTAGCTAGAAGTTTGAGCTCAGCTAAAAATTCACTTACTTTTTCGGACTCGCCTTGAATACGTTTTGCAAGGGATGACCGAAAAAATTCAGGAGGTTCCTGATATTGGCGCAAAAATTGCTTTTTAAGCTCTGAATAATCATTTTTTGTTGCGTCATCTAATGACTGATAAAATTCGATAGCACTGCCTCGTAAGCGCAAGGGAAAAATAGTATGACGCTTATCAATGTAAACCTGTTGACCAGCGCTGTCGTGTTGCGGAGTTCCATCACTATTGAATGCTTTTTTAGCCAATTTTGTAACGAACTCAAGAGTTCGAATTGTGTTATATAGGCCTGAATATCACTTGTTCCGTTAAAAGGCTCCGGTAGAAGAAGTTTAGCTTCCAGAGCTGCGTCAGCCATTTGTTATTAATTACATGGAAATAAAAAATGCTGCACAAAGTTCCAACCTTGCGATTGGACCGGCAAGTCAGATATCGGTTGTTCAAAATTGTGGGGACCAGAAAAAGCTGGCCTCTAAGAGATAACAGAAAAGAACGCAGAGACTTTTTTTAACTTAGGATTTCAGGTCTCTCGTCTTAAGTTATGTATCGTTGAGGTTGCCGTAGCAGCCGCCGAAACCTCCCTTGCTAAGCCCCTTAGTCTTACTACGTGGGACCTACAAACACTGGGAATGTAGAAGCTGCGGAAGCAAGGAGCGTCTATTTTCCGATAAATCGGATAACGCTTGAGAAGCCTCTGAAATCAGTACCTATTTGTCAAAGCGTTCTAAAGTTAAAGGCAATTATTGCTCATCTAAGAAAAAGAACAACCGTTATCTGTCAAGCAGATCACAAAAACGACCGAATATTTGAGTTATTTTTCTCTTTTTTTTTTTTGAAAAGAAGGCAAAGAAAAAGCAGATGTTCCTGAAAATTGCAGGATAGCTTATTTTGGAAAAAAAATCCCGAACCTGTCAGCAATATAACAACCCGGTAGGTATTAAAAAAAACGAACGTTTGAATTGCGAATGCGGGATTCGAGATTGGGTTGTTTTAGTTTTTTTTTTGTTGAAATTAACAACTTCAATTTAATTGATCTTACCTTGTTTTCTGTGCTCTATCTTTTTCTTTGGAAAATCGACAAAGTAAGTTTTCAGAATATTGAATTAAACTGAATAGGTTATTTATAAAAGCTTGTTGAGAAAAAGCTCAACTAACTGAATTGTAAGCAGAAAAGTATCAAGTGTCGTTTGGGCGAAGGAACATGGCCAACGGAACAAATTCTCAATTAGCTCTTGAAACACGCAAAAGCTAAATAAATTGCGTGCCAAATTGTGTTATCAATAATAAATACACTATGGTCCAGTGGCACGAAAGTAAAACAAAGCTTGAGCGGAAAGGCGCTATAAGATTAATAGATTAATAGCTGGAACATTATACTGCCTAAGGAATAATAATGGGGTAGGGCTGTTACAATATTACAAGATTTCGTATCATCTATTGAGATCTTGTAAATTTCTTGCAAATTGTTGCAAGATAATCGCCCATCTTGTAAGATATTTTGCGAGAACGGGCGGAACCACGCCTTAGCTGCCGTATGAGCATTTTTGCCTCATTTTTTAACGTGTACATGTGCAATACTGAGCTCCAAAAGGAGCGTACCAATATCTCTGGCCGCAGTCACCAAAAAATAAGAGAATCTTAAATGAGAACATCAGCAAAATGTGTCGATAAGAAAAAGGAGGTGAGGTTCCCGTAGCAGAAATTATTTCTTAGGAGTCGTCGGTGAATTTGACTTCAAAAGTTTGCTATCTTTTTTGGGATCTTTTTCGTTTGTGCCCCCCCCCCAGTACGTTATGCGCCCCCCAGTTACAAAGCACGTGCCATTACATAGTAAATCATTATATAAAAATATGGCACGTGCGTCTGGGGGTGAAAATAATATGCGCCCACTAAGTTCGGGGGGGGGGGGGCACAAACGGAAAAGATCCCTTTTTTCAAACATAAATACGCATCATAAAACATACTTTGCTGACCTTCACCCGCAACAAATTTTTCGGTTACTGCTCTAAAAAAAACCTCGTTCTAGGTCCTCTCGCTAATAAATTCACATAGCAACTCTTAGGTGAACACACCAAAGTGTCTAAACAGTTAGATCGATAGGATTGATAGCAAAGAGGAAAAGCAAACACAAATCAACCATTAACAGTTTCGGAGTTACAGTCACCTTGGCCATTTGCTTCAACTTGATGATAGTCGTGGAATATGTCCCGGAAACTTCGAAAGGTTTCCCAAGAATTTGTTCATACTTCCTACTAAGCATTGTACTTTCCTGTGCTTCAATTTTACTGGCTGTGTTCTCCGTCAATGCAAACTTGAAGCCCGACTCTGAAGAAGCGAACAGCCAATCAGATTTAAATAATGAAGAAATTGTTGCAACTTCAGCAGCAAAAACTTCTACTGAGTTGCAAATAGATGAGCAAAGTTCTAAATACTCAATCTGGTTGAAGAAAATATTGCTTGGCTCTCTAAAAGTACATGGAAGACAATTAGACTTGATATTGGGTGTTTGCTACTTTGTCGGAACTGTAGCCCATACAGTTGTATTTGTATTGATTGTTGATAATTAGTAAGGAAATAAATTTTTTCACTAAAAAGTTTTTTGCAGCTTGTAGTACCCCGGACTTAGCTTGCAGTGCTTCTAAGTACTGTTACATGATATCCCAATTATAAACAGAACTGGTTCAGTGTTTCTCAAGCTTTAATTTTTTGTTTAGTCTGAGCAGGTTAACATAAGTCGGTGATCAAGTACTAGTCAGAGGTACAGACATGAATCACACACATTCTGTGAAAGGTATAATACAGTTTAAACATTCTGTTCATAATAACAGTTACAAATTTTTGAAAACCTCACATATTTGATTAAATTCAAAATGGCCGCCCCCTTTGAGCTTCAAAAACTCTACAAACAGCGAAAAAAAACAACCAAACAAATACTCCGCGAGCCAGTTACAAAGCCTGATGGTAGCAACACATCTTATAGCTTACATTTTGAGTGCATCATGCTACGGAGTCATGTACATGTTAAGCACATGAAGAATTAAAATAATGCGCATGGAGCGCTCAAACAATGACTCATTGCTTTAAAATATTAACTTCAATAAATTAGAAGGAGTGATATGAAAACCGTTGCGTTAATTCTTAAAAACGTAATGTAATTTAACTGATTCAGTGCTGAAATCGTACGAAAGATAACTCCCGGACATACAATATTCGAGCGACCATAATTCCAACATTAATTGCATTTATAGGTCTATATATAATTATAGAAAAGCCAAAATTTCAAGGAAAACTTTTGTTCCGGAAACAGATTAAATTAGAACTGCAATCGTCAACAATCTCACACAAAACTCTAACAAATTATTTCGACAACAATAGCTTTGCTGTTGCAGAGGAACTCATAGTCAGCAGAGATCTAAAAGAAATGAAAACAAGAAGACTCAGTGAAGAAAACAACGTTTTAAACACCCCTTTTGAACTTCGACCGTGCTTTTCAGCTTTTTTTCAGATTTGCCATTCCCTTTTTTGACAACTAACAAGTATGTTGAAACAACTTCTCGACGAAACCGAGTGGATCAATTCAATTAGCTTATTGATGGCAATTTATGCGAAAATGTCCGCGAAAAACTTATCAAGATCCGCAAAATACAGAACTGGATGAGGAATGAAAAGAAGACAATCTCGAAAAATTAATATTACTAACTATTAAATCTATTAAACCTTGCAAAGTAAGTTAAATTAAGCAATCAATTTTAGAGAAAAATTGGTGTTGCTGTTAGCTAAAAACTGACAGCTGAGTGGCTGAGGAAACTTGAGGTAACTTGAGGTTTTTTGGCAATTTTATCGTTGATTTCTCTTCTGCAACTCAGTTTGTTTGTCTGGCCTATTAATGTGTCTTTTATGAATCAGTAATTGTGATATCGGTCAATTTGATTTCTTTTGAAATCAATTGCATTCACCAATACTTAAAAATGACGTTCCTTCTACATTACGCTTTAACAATCAAGCTTTTTGCGAAGGCAAATACTTGAAAGTTTCAAATTTTTTCAATGTGCTAGCTTCTGTTCTGATTTGCTCAAATTTTTTCAAATTTATTCTTTAACTACAAAAAAAAAGAATTCTAAACCTTATTATATTCGAAAGGTTTGTCGCTTAAACGACGACTCATTGCCGTATAATATTCAATTTTATAAATTAGAAGAAGTGACATGAAAAGAGTTGTGTTAAATTTTAAAAACCAAAATGTATTATAATTGATTCAGTGCTGAAATTGTACGAAAGATAACTCAGGGACATACAATATTCTAGCGACCAAAATTAAGCAAATTTTTTTTGCTGAAACAGATTAAATTACAGCTGTAATCGTCAACAATCTCAAACAAAACTCCAAAAAATTATTTTGACAACAACAACTTTGCTGTTGCAGAGGAAATCATAGTCAGCGGAGAACTAAAAGAATGAAAACAAGAAGACTCAGTGAAGAAAATAATTTTAAAGACCGCTTTCGAATTTCGAATGTGCTTCTTAGCGGTTTTTTCATGTTTGCCTTTCACTTTTTGACAAATAACAAATATGTTGGAATAACTTCTCGACAAAACTGGTTGGATCAATTCAATTAGCTTATTGATGACAATTTGTTTTGAAAAAACAATCTCCGAGAAAAATTAATCAAGATCCACCAATTACAGAACTGGCTGAGGAATGAAAAGAAAACAATCTCTCAAAAATTGAATTTTATTAACTTTTAATTCCATTAAATCTTGATTGCAAAATAAGTTAAATTCAGCCATCAATTTTAGAGCGAAAAATTAATGTTGCTGTTAGCTAAAAATGGACAAATGAGTGGCTGAGGAAACTTGAGGTAACTTGAGTTTTTTTAGCACATTTTTCGCTGTTTTTCCCTTCTGTTAATCAGTTCATTTGTCTGGCATTTTAATGTTTCTTTCGTGAAAAGGTAATTTTGATATCGATCATTATGACTTCTTTTGAAAACAATTGCATTCACCATTATTTAAAAATGACGTTCGTTTTAGAAATGACAGTTTATTTTTTGCAGCATTCTACCGCTCAAGAGCTTTAGTTTTATTTTAAAATCTGAAACACCTCAGTTTGGGACACACATCTCAAAGAAAATCAGATCGCTTAAAGAAAAGTTGCACAGAAATCTTTGCGTTGCTCAAAAGATTTGCATATGTGAATTTTGCTATTTTTCATCGAAAACGCCTTATCCTGCCATCAATTGAGCCCTCCTGCTATTTTTCAATTAAGAATTGTCTCGTTCATGAAGCAGACTCCAGTCATGAGAAGTTTTCTAGAAAGTTTGAAACCTTCCCGAGCACTTGTAGCAGGTAGAAACTTTAAACTAAACTCCAGACATAATGTCACGATTAAACCAGCACTTTTTTTGCAGTAAGCATTAGAGTTTCTTTTTGAAAGAAGAATGGTGCCAAAATTGCGCCTAATAGTGCTCAAGATTAACGTTCACGAAGAAGATTAATGCACCAAAAATTATCTAAAAAATATTAAACGTAAAATTTTTCGAACCGCTTCGAAAAATGACAATTGAATAATCATCAACATAATGTGCAACCAGGCAACTGATAGGGACTTAACTGATCTCAAACAAAATTTGTAGCAAATATAATAGTCCTATGGTCTGTCTTTTCTATACAATTTTTCGCTAGACCGACATTTCGTCTGATCCATTTGATTTTTCGACCTCAAAAACGGGATGAACGTTTAGTGCCTAGAGGGCATTAAGTTCCCTTAGAGCTTTTCCGCTTACTAGTCTTCAGGTATGCAATTCGCATATAGTGTTTTGGAGATGTTTACTAATGGTGTGAATAGCAAATCTTAAGAGTTTTGACGCACACACAAACACTCACACAAACCCAAACACACAAACACACTCACACACAAACACACACTTCCACCTTCTCACTCCTCCACCCCCCCCCCCCCCCCACTTCATCCCTCTCTCACATCAGCTCAACAATACCTACCCCTTTATATCGTTCAGTCGTAAGGAGATTGACACGAGCAATCAAGGAACCCCACTCCACCCTCCCCGCTGCGCAAAAATTTGATCCTCACAATGAAAATCAGCTAACATCAATAAATTACTGGGTTTCCTATTTTACTAACTTTTGTAAAAAATGACTTCAGAAAAATATCATTCGGATTAAAAGTTTTTGGGAGGAACCAACCCAAGGCCCTCCCTTGAGATGGAATTGCTAGAAGAATCGATTGAAGATGAAAATGTTGGCGAAAGAGGCAACTTCAATCAATTCACTATTCTACCTTCATCGGCTTCAAAATTTTATTCCCTCTTTATATAAAATACCAAAAATAAATTATAAAATCCAAATGAAGTAGTAGATCTAGAACGACAATTACGCTATGCGCAAGTAACGGTTGCATGCAAATAAAAGTGTCTCAAGATTAAAGCACAAGGCGGACTTAGTCGAGACAAACATTGGAATTTGTGGGAGCAAAAAGCAGCATATTTGTCATTTCGCAGTCCTGGTGTGGATGCGAAACGCATTTTCTTTAGCAAAATTTTTTACTCTGATGTGGACAACACAACAACTAAAAAACTGTGGTTCGCATTGAATGAAGCAATTTCAAACGACATAATTTTACACTTAACCGATATCAAATCTTGAAAAAAAAACAAATAAAAAAATTTTTTGAAAAGAAAGTAGGAAACCTGAAAGAACTATACATTAACAGGGACCTGAAAAGCGAAGAACAACCTGTTAAAAAAGAAGTCATCAAAAAAACATGAATAAGCTGACCCGTAAGGTACCTCGGATTTAGCGATCATTTATGAGATGGGAATCAAATACAAACGTTGTTCATAAAGAAACTACCTCGCTAAAAGCGACGTCATAAAAAAAAATTTTAAAAATTACATTTGCAGTTTTTATTTTTGACAACTAACATTTTCCCTCTTTGGCCATTTCTTGCAGTTTCCCTTTTTGACAACCAACAAGTATGTTGAAACAACTTCTCGACAAAACAGGTCGGATCCATTCAATTAGCTTATTGAAGACAAATTTTTTTTGACATAAAAAATCTCCGAGAAAAATTTATCAAGATCCACCAATTACAGAACTGGCTGAGGAAAGAAAGGAAGACAGTCTCTGAAAAATCGAATTTTATTAACTTTTAATTCCATTAAATCTTGATTGCAAATTAAGTTAAATTCAGCCATCAATTTTAGAGGAAAACTAGTGTTGCTGTTAGTTAAAACTGCATAAATGAGTGGCTGACGAAACTTGAGGTAATTTGAGTTTTTTAGCACATTTTTCGCTGTTTTTCCCTTCTGTTACTCAGTTCATTTGTCTGGCCTATTAATGTGTTTTTCGTGAATTAGTAATTGTGATATCGATCATTGTGATGTCTTTCAAAATCAATTGCTTTCACCAATATTTAAAAGTGACGTTTGTTTTGGAAATGACAGTTCGTTTTTTGCAGCATTCTACCGCTCATAAGCTTTAGCTTTATTTTAAAATCTGAAACACCTCAGTTTAGGACACACATCTCAACGAAAATCAGATCGCTTAAAGAACAGTTGTACAGAAACCTTTGCGTTGCTCAAAACACTTTCATATGTGAATTTTGCTGTTTTTCATCGAACACGCCTTATCCTGCTCTCAATTGAGCCCTCGTGCTATTTTTCTATTAAGAATTGTCTCGTTTATGGAGCAGACTCCAGTCATGAGAAGTTTTCTAGAAAGGTTGAAACGTTCCGGAACACTTGTAACGGAGCACTTGTAAAGTCACGATTAAACCAGCACTTTTTTGCAGAATGCATTACAGTTTCTTTTTTAAGGAAAAACGCAGACAAATTGTGCCCAAATTGCTTCTAATATTGCTCAATATTAACTTTCACAAAAAAGACTAATGCACCAAAATTTATTATAAAAAATAAATTAAACGTAAAATTTTCGAACCACTTAAAAAATGACATTTGAATAATCATCAATATAATGTGCAACCAGGCGACTGATAGGGACTTAACTGATCTCAAACAAATTTTGTAGCAAAAATAATAGTACTATGGTCCTTTCTATGCAATTTTTCGCTTGACCGGCATTTCGTCGTCTGATCCTTTTGACTTTTCGATCTCAAAAACGGGATGAACAGTTAGCGCCTAGAGGGCATTAAGTTCCCTTAGAGCCTTTCAACTTACTAGTCTCCAAGTATGCGATTCGCAGAAAGTGTTTTGGAGAAGTTTGCCAATGGTGTGAATAGCGAATCTTGAGAGTTTGGCCGCACACACAAACAAACACACACATCTCTCTTTCTCACTCCTCCACCCCAGCCCCACTTCATACTTCTCTCACATCAACCCATCGTTCAGGTCGTAAAGACGAGGACAAGAGCAATCAAAAGAAAGCCACTCCCCCTTCCCCGCTGCGCAAAAGATTGATCCTCACGATGAAAATCAATTAACATCAATAGCTTTATGCGTTTCCTATTTTACTAAATTTTGTTAAAAAGACTTCAGAAAAATATCATTCGGATTAAAAATTTTTTGGGAGGAACCAACCCAAGGCCCTCCCTTGAGATGAAAACGCTTCAAGATTCGATTGAAGATGAAAATGTTGGCGAAAGAGGCAACTTCGATCAATTCACTATTCTACCTTCATCGGCTTCGAAACCTTATTCCCTCTTTTTTTAAATTACAAAGAAGAAATCAAAAATCCAAATGAAGTAGTAGATCTAGAATGACAATTACGCTATGCGCAAGTAACGGTTGCATGCAAAAAAAGTGTCTCAAGATTAAAGCACAAGGCGGACTTTGTCGAGACAAACATTGGAAATTGTGGGAGCGAAAAGCAGCATATTTGTCATTTCGCAGTCCTGGTGTGAATATGAAATGCAGATTCCTTAGAAAAAATTTTCACTGTATTGTGGACAACAAAAGAACGAAAGAACTGTGGTTCGCATTGAATGAAGCAATTTCAAACAAAATAATTTTACAATTAACCGATATCAAATCTTATAAAAACAACTAAACGAATTTTTTGAAAAGAAAACAAGAAACCTGAAAGAGCTATATGTTAACAGGGACCTGAGAAACAAAAAACAATCTGTTGTAAGAGAAATCATCAAAAAAGAATGAATGATGATGAAAGACAGAGAGAGTTGTTGAAGTTAACAGCTGACACGTAAGGTACCTCGGAATTAACGATCATTTATGAGATGGGAATCAAAACCGAAAGTTGTTCATAAAAAACATAGTCGCTAAAAGCGATGTCATAACAATAATTTTTGAAACTTGCATTTGCAGTTTTTCTTTTTGACAATTACAGAACTGGCTGAGGAAAGAAAAGAAGACAGTCTCTGAAAAATCGAATTTTATTAACTTTTAATTCCATTAAATCTTGATTGCAAATTAAGTTAAATTCAGCCATCAATTTTAGAGGAAAACTAGTGTTGCTGTTAGTTAAAACTGCATAAATGAGTGGCTGACGAAACTTGAGGTAATTTGAGTTTTTTAGCACATTTTTCGCTGTTTTTCCCTTCTGTTACTCAGTTCATTTGTCTGGCCTATTAATGTGTTTTTCGTGAATTAGTAATTGTGATATCGATCATTGTGATGTCTTTCAAAATCAATTGCTTTCACCAATATTTAAAAATGACGTTTGTTTTGGAAATGACAGTTCGTTTTTTGCAGCATTCTACCGCTCATAAGCTTTAGCTTTATTTTAAAATCTGAAACACCTCAGTTTAGGACACACATCTCAACGAAAATCAGATCGCTTAAAGAACAGTTGTACAGAAACCTTTGCGTTGCTCAAAACACTTTCATATGTGAATTTTGCTGTTTTTCATCGAACACGCCTTATCCTGCTCTCAATTGAGCCCTCGTGCTATTTTTCTATTAAGAATTGTCTCGTTTATGGAGCAGACTCCAGTCATGAGAAGTTTTCTAGAAAGGTTGAAACGTTCCGGAACACTTGTAACGGAGCACTTGTAAAGTCACGATTAAACCAGCACTTTTTTGCAGAATGCATTACAGTTTCTTTTTTAAGGAAAAACGCAGACAAATTGTGCCCAAATTGCTTCTAATATTGCTCAATATTAACTTTCACAAAAAAGACTAATGCACCAAAATTTATTATAAAAAATAAATTAAACGTAAAATTTTCGAACCACTTAAAAAATGACATTTGAATAATCATCAATATAATGTGCAACCAGGCGACTGATAGGGACTTAACTGATCTCAAACAAATTTTGTAGCAAAAATAATAGTACTATGGTCCTTTCTATGCAATTTTTCGCTTGACCGGCATTTCGTCGTCTGATCCTTTTGACTTTTCGATCTCAAAAACGGGATGAACAGTTAGCGCCTAGAGGGCATTAAGTTCCCTTAGAGCCTTTCAACTTACTAGTCTCCAAGTATGCGATTCGCAGAAAGTGTTTTGGAGAAGTTTGCCAATGGTGTGAATAGCGAATCTTGAGAGTTTGGCCGCACACACAAACAAACACACACATCTCTCTTTCTCACTCCTCCACCCCAGCCCCACTTCATACTTCTCTCACATCAACCCATCGTTCAGGTCGTAAAGACGAGGACAAGAGCAATCAAAAGAAACCCACTCCCCCTTCCCCGCTGCGCAAAAGATTGATCCTCACGATGAAAATCAATTAACATCAATAGCTTTATGCGTTTCCTATTTTACTAAATTTTGTTAAAAAGACTTCAGAAAAATATCATTCGGATTAAAAATTTTTTGGGAGGAACCAACCCAAGGCCCTCCCTTGAGATGAAAACGCTTCAAGATTCGATTGAAGATGAAAATGTTGGCGAAAGAGGCAACTTCGATCAATTCACTATTCTACCTTCATCGGCTTCGAAACCTTATTCCCTCTTTTTTTAAATTACAAAGAAGAAATCAAAAATCCAAATGAAGTAGTAGATCTAGAATGACAATTACGCTATGCGCAAGTAACGGTTGCATGCAAAAAAAGTGTCTCAAGATTAAAGCACAAGGCGGACTTTGTCGAGACAAACATTGGAAATTGTGGGAGCGAAAAGCAGCATATTTGTCATTTCGCAGTCCTGGTGTGAATATGAAATGCAGATTCCTTAGAAAAAATTTTCACTGTATTGTGGACAACAAAAGAACGAAAGAACTGTGGTTCGCATTGAATGAAGCAATTTCAAACAAAATAATTTTACAATTAACCGATATCAAATCTTATAAAAACAACTAAACGAATTTTTTGAAAAGAAAACAAGAAACCTGAAAGAGCTATATGTTAACAGGGACCTGAGAAACAAAAAACAATCTGTTGTAAGAGAAATCATCAAAAAAGAATGAATGATGATGAAAGACAGAGAGAGTTGTTGAAGTTAACAGCTGACACGTAAGGTACCTCGGAATTAACGATCATTTATGAGATGGGAATCAAAACCGAAAGTTGTTCATAAAAAACATAGTCGCTAAAAGCGATGTCATAACAATAATTTTTGAAACTTGCATTTGCAGTTTTTCTTTTTGACAATTAACATTTTCCCTTTTTGGCAACTTCTTGCATTTTCCTTTTTTGACAACTAACAAGTATGTTGAAAAAACTTCTCGACAAAACATGTTGGATCAATTCAATTAGCTTATTGATGACAATTTGCTTTGACAAAAAAAATGTCCGAGAAAAACTTATCAAGATCCACAAATGACAGAACTGGCTGAGGAATGAGAAGAAAACAATCTCTCAAAAATTGAATTTTATTAACTATTAATTCCATTAAAACTTGATTGCATATCAAGTTATATTCAGCCATCAATTTTAGAGAAAAATTAGTGTTGCTCTTAGCTAAAAATGAGGAAACTTGAGGTAACTTGAGTCTTTTTAGCAAATTTTTCCCAGTTTTTCCCTTCTGTTACTCAGTTCATTAGTTTGGCCTATTAATGTGTCTTTCGTGAATTAGTAATTGTGATAGCGATCATTGTGATTTCTTTCGAAATCAATTGCTTTCACCAATATTTAAAAGTAACGTTCGTTTTAGAAATGGCAGTTCGTTTTTTCAGCATTCCACCGCTCATGAGCTTTAGCTTTATTTTAAAATCTGAAACACCTCAGTTTAGGACACACATCTCAAAGAAAATCAGATCGCTTAAAGAACAGTTGTATAGAAATCTTTGCGTTGCTCAAAAGACTTTCGTATGTGAATTTTGCTTTTTTTCATCGAACACGCCTTATCCTGCTCTCAATTGAGCCATCGTGCTATTTTTCAATTAAGAATTGTCTCATTTATGGATCAGACTCCAGTCATGAGAAGTTAAAAACTCTAGAAAGGTTGAAATGTTCCGGAGCACTTGTAGCAGCTAGAAACTTCTAACAAAACTCCAGACTTAACGTCACGATTAAACCAGCACTTTTTTGCAGAATGCATTACAGTTTCTTTTTTAAGGAAAAACGCAGACAAATTGTGCCCAATTTGCTTCTAATATTGCTCAATATTAACTTTCACAAAAAAGACTAATGCACCAAAATTTATTATAAAAAATAAATTAAACGTAAAATTTTCGAACCACTTAAAAAATGACATTTGAATAATCATAAATATAATGTGCAACCAGGCGACTGATATGGACTTAACTGATCTCAAACAAATTTTGTAGCAAAAATAATAGTACTATGGTCCTTTCTATGCAATTTTTCGCTTGACCGGCATTTCGTCGTCTGATCCTTTTGACTTTTCGATCTCAAAAACGGGATGAACAGTTAGCGCCTAGAGGGCATTAAGTTCCCTTAGAGCCTTTCAGCTTACTAGACTTCAGGTATGCAATTCGCCTATAGTGTTTTGGAGATGTTTACTAATGGTGTGAATAGCAAATCTTAAGAGTTTTGACGCACACACAAACACTCACACAAACCCAAACACACAAACACACTCACACACACACACTTCCACCTTCTCACTCCTCCACCACCCCCCCCCCCCACTTCATCCCTCTCTCACATCAGCTCAACAATACCTACCCCTTTATATCGTTCAGTCGTAAGGAGATTGACACGAGCAATCAAGGAACCCCACTCCACCCTCCCCGCTGCGCAAAAATTTGATCCTCACAATGAAAATCAGCTAACATCAATAAATTTCTGCGTTTCCTATTTTACTAACTTTTGTAAAAATGACTTCAGAAAAATATCATTCGGTTTAAAGTTTTTTGGCAGGAACCAACCCAAGGCCCTCCCTTGAGATGAAAACGCTTCAAGATTCGATTGAAGATGAAAATGTTGGCGAAAGAGGCAACTTCGATCAATTCACTGTTCTACCTTCATCGGCTTCGAAACCTTATTCCCTCTTTATATAAATTACAAAGAAGAAATCAAAAATCCAAATGAAGTAGTAGATCTAGAACGACAATTACGCTATGCGCAAGTAACGGTTGCATGCAAATAAAAGTGTCTCAAGATTAAAGCACAAGGCGGACTTTGTCGAGACAAACATTGGAAATTGTGGGAGCAAAAAGCAGCATATTTGTCATTTCGCAGTCCTGGTGTGAATAGGAAATGCAGATTCCTTAGCAAAATTTTTCACTATATTGTGGACAACAAAAGAACGAAAGAACTGTGGTTCGCATTGAATGAAGCAATTTCAAACGACATAATTTTACAATTAACCGATATCAAGTCTTATAAAAACAACTAAAAGAATTTTTTGAAAAGAAAACAAGAAACCTGAAAGAGCTATATGTTAACAGGGACCTGAGAAACAAATAACAATCTGTTGTAAGAGAAATCATCAAAAAAGAATGAATGATGATGAAAGACAGAGAGAGTTGTTTAAGTTAACAGCTGACCTGTAAGGTACCTCGGAATTAGCGATCATTTATGAGATTGGAATCAAATCCAAAAGTTGTTCATAAAAAGAAACATAGCCGCTAAAAGCGGAGTAATAACAATAATTATTAGGACTTGCATTTGTAGTTCTTCTTTTTGACAACTTGTATTTTCCCTTTTTGGCAATTTCTTGCAATTTCCCTTTTTGACGACTAACAAGTATGTTGAAACAACTTCTCCACAAAACAAGTTGGATCAGTTCTCGATCAAACAAGTTGGGTCCCAGAAAAAATTATCAAGATCAAGATATTACAGAACTGACTTAGGAATAAAAAGAAGACAATCTCTCAAAAATTGAATTTTATTAACTTTCAATTCCATTGAACCTTGATTGCAAATTAAGTTAAATTCAGCCATCAATTTTAGAGAAAATTTAGTAATGCTGTTAGCTAAAAATGGATAAATGTGTGACTGAGGAAACTTGAGGCAAATTGGTCTTTTTAGCAAATTTTCGCTGTTTTTCACTTCTGTTAGTCAGTTCATTTGTCTGGCCTAATAATGTGTCTTTCGTGAATTAGTAATTGTGATATCGATCATTGTGATTTCTTTCGAAATCAATTGCTTTCACCAATATTTAAAAATGACGTTCGTTTTAGAAATGACAGTTCGTTTTTTTCAGCATTCTACCACTCATGAGCTTTAGCTTTATTTTAAAATCTGAAACACCTCACTTTAGGACACACATCTCAAAGAAAATCAGATCGCTTAAAGAACAGTTGTACAGAAATCTTTGCGTTGCTCAAAAGACTTTCATATGTGAATTTTGCTTTTTTTTTCATCGAACACGCCTTATCTTGCTCTCAATTGAGCCCTCGTGCTATTTTTCCATTAAGAATTGTCTAAGGAAAAATTCAGACAATTTTGCTCAAATTGCTTTTACTATTGCTCAATATTAACGTTCACAAAAAAAACGAATGCACCAAAATTAATTATAAAAAAAATTAACTGTAAAGTTTTTCGAACCACTTTAAAAAATGACAATTGAATAATCATCATAATAATGTGCAACCATAAGGACTTAACTGATCTCAATCAAAATTTGTAGCAAAAATAATAGTCCTATGGTCTTTTCTATGCAATTTTTCGCTTGACAGGCATTTCGTCTGATCCGTTTGACTTTTCGACCTCAAAGGCGGTATGAACAGTTAGCGCCTAGGTGGCATTAAGTTCCTTTAGAGCCTTTCAGCTTACTAATCTCCAAGTATGCGATTCGCAGAAACTGTTTTGGAGAAGTTCACTAATGGCGTGAATGGCGAATCTTAAGAGTTTGGCCGCACACACAAACACACACACACACACACACACACACACACGCACACACCTCCCCCTCTCACTCCTCCACCCCCCCCCACTTCATCCTTCTCTCACATCAGCCCACTAATACCGAACCCTGCACATCGTTCAGGTCCTAAGGATGTGGACACGAGCAATCAAAGAACCCCACTCCCCCGCCCTCCCCGCTGCGCAACAGTTTGATCCTCACTATGAAAATCAACTAACAGCAATATTTTTCTGCGTTTTCTAATTTGTAAACAGACTTTAGAAAATTATCATTCGGATTAAAATTTGGAAACGCTGGAAGATTCAATTGAAGATGACAATATTGGCCAAAGAGGCGGCTTCGATCAGTTTACCATTCTACCTTCATCCGCTTTAAACGGTATTGCCTCCTTAGATAAAATACCAGGAAGAAATTGAAATTTCAAATGAAGTAGTAGATTGAGAACGACAACTACGCTATGCGCAAGTAAAATTTGCTTCCAAAAAAGTGTCTGAAGATTAAAGCACAAGGCAGACTTTGTCGAGACAAACATTTTAAATTGTAGGAGAAAAAAGCAGCATATTTGTCATTTCGCAGTCCTCGTGTGGATGGGAAACCCATTTTTCTTAGCAAAATTTTTCACTGTATTGTGGACAACAAAATAACTAAAGGACTGTAGTTCGCATTGAATGAAGCAATTTCAAACGACATAATATTACAATTAACCGATATCAAATCTTGAAAAAAACAACTAAAAGAATTTTTTGAAAAGAAAACAGGAAACTTGAAAGAACTATATGTTAACAGGGACCTGAAAAACAAAGAACAATCTGTTGTAAGAGGAGTCATCAAAAAAGCATGAATAATGGTGAAAGACAGAGAGAGTTGTTACAGTTAACAGTTGACCCGTAAGGTACCGCGGAATTAGCGATCATTTGTGAGATGGGAATCAAATCCAAAAGTTGTTCATAAAAAAACTTTTGCATTTGCAGTTTTTCTTTTTGACAACTAACAAGTTCCCTTTTTGGCAGTTTCTTGCAGTTTCCCTCTTCGACAACTAACAAGTATAATGAAACAACTTCTCGACAAAACAGGTTGGATCAATTCAATTAGCTTTTGATGACAATTTATTTTGACAAATCAAATCTCCGAGTAAAATTTATCAAGATCCACAAATTACAGAAATGGCTGAGGAATGAAAAGAAGACAATCTCTCAAAAAATGAAATATATTAACTATTAGTTCCAGTAAACCCTGATTGCAAATTAAGTTAAATTCAGCCATCACGTTTAGAGAAAAATTAGTGTTGCTGTTAGCTAAAACTGCATTAATGAGTGGCTGAGGAAACTTGAGGTAGATTGAGTCTTTTTAGCACGTTTTTCGCTGTTTTTCCAAAGCGGAATTCCAATAGAATTTCAAACAAAAGTAAAATTATGTTCAAAAACTCATCAAACTGAAATTAATTTAAAATGTTTTAAATTAAATTAAATTAAAACGAATCGAGATTCTAGAAAATTGATTAGAACGAAATTTTTTACCACATGTTGTGTCAATCCCTGATATTAGCTTACATCAGGGATCAATACAAACGAATACATCAGATCAGTTTAAACACAAAGACAATTAGCAAATGCCAGTTATCAAATTAGGCGGGTCTGTTACAGATCACACAATACGGGATCTCTTTATGCATGACGATCTAATTCGATAAAGGATATAACAAATCAAAGGCAAAGACATATGCCCCAGACCTGTTGATGCTATAAGTCTCAATTTAAAGATTGAGGATGAAAGTGTTTAATTTGTAAAAGAGTAAGTTTAAAATTACAACTTACTAATTACCAGTTCCGTTGTTAAATAAAATTTAAAAACTTATAAAATTTGAATAGGCAATTGTTATTTAAGCTGTTGCTGTTTAAACAGTATAGTTTTGAATATATTTTTGGTTGAAGTTTACTAGTAAAGAAAAGAGGACCGTTATCTGCGTTCTATCTCACAAACTCTAATAATCTCATCCTGCTTCTTTTTCTCAGTAATATCAGCGAAGCGTCGGGTCAATAGGGGACGAAAAAACAACTTTCACGATCATAGTGAAACGGTTTTCTAATTTTCCTGTTGGCCGAGAAATCGAGAGAATTAACTCTGCCCATCTCATGAAATTATTATTGTTCTTTCCTTTTAAAAATATTAAAAAAGCGGGAGCCTTTGAGCCTGTTTCATCCGTGCGTAGGCGCTTTATTTCTTACCCTTCTGCTCTTGTAACCTTGAAGTGTGTGGGAGAACTTATTGCTTTTCATCAGAGGCACCTGCCTCGCTTTTATTTAGTAGTTCCCCTGAGTTGCAATTGTCAGTCAAAGAGCAAGGAAATTGAGCAGTATTAGCAGCGCCTACTCATATTTAATTCTAGTTCTAGTTTGGATTTGGTCTTGGATAATCCAAGCCTAAACTGAGGCTCGTTAATTAATTATAAATGTAAAGGCTCAAATGCTAATATATTGTAAGCCTAAGCGCGCGTTAATTTGTTTGGCGGTTGCTAAGAGTGGTGGTAATTAACGCTTAAATACATGCCGTTGATTTGCTGGAATAATTATTCGTTCGTTTGTTTAGAGCAGCTCTTTAATAATACAGCTCACCCCGATTTTTAGAATGACATTAATTTTAAAACATTAAACTATATCATATAAAAGTTCTAAATTGAAGACAGACAAGTTTTGAAATTTGTGCAACCTTTCGTTGATTGGAGCTGTAGCTGGTTGAGTTGAGGTCCAGCAGAGGAGTAGACGATTGATGACGATGTGACTAGGTCTTAAGTTTTTTGAATTGTTGAAAATACAATCGCAAAGGTCGATGGCGTCGCAGCATAAAATCAATCGTAAACGTTGTGATATAAAAACAATCGCAAAAGGCAATAAAGTTGGTAGGGTACAAAAGAGATCGCAAAAGGCGATGTGTTGATTCAACCTGCTGACATTCGGTTACAGGAAAGTGAAGACGGAGAGATTGATGTTGTTGTAGATGAAGAGGGGTCTTTACTGGAAGAACACGTGACGTAGGATTACCGGACTAAGCACAGGGCTGTTGCCATCATCGGCTACCTCATCTATTTCAACTACTTCATTTAGGAGAAGATCATCTTGGGTATTTATATGAGGAATTATCGTGCAGACGTGTTCTACGGAATTAGTCTTGCGTTCTACCTCTACTTTCGTTTGCGCTTTTTGAGGCACTTTTTGTCCTTTTTGTATTTTTGTACCTTCGCTTTTAATTCGTTAATTTCGGATTTGGGTACTCGATTCTTTTCAGTGAGCTTTTTCATAGCATTCTTGATTTTGAGGTTTTTCACAGAATAGAATCTGCTTAGGGCTTTTATATTAGACTCACTATCCTTGTGCATACCGTGAGTTAAGACGTATTGTCGTCTCCAGTAACTGTCCGTGGTAGCTTCTTTAATTTTATCGTCCGTCTCCATTTTTATTTATTCGAACTTTAATTGGAGCTCTTGAATCTTGGTCCTCCGAACAAATAACTGCTGTCGGAACCTTGTGTTTTCTTCGACGAGTTGTTGCTCTTTAGTGTGTGTCTCTAGTTTTGCCGTTGTGGGAAAAGCTATTATGGATCTGTATGACGAAATTATTTAGGTGTCAAGCTGATGATTTCTAATCAGATAGGTTTGCGAGCTTCTGTCCCGATCCCTAATTCTCCAAATTTTGTTTTCCTGCGCCAGTGAAAATGATGGGTGGACAGTCAACTTGCTTGAGGGAAGTTACAGAATGACACCGTTTTTGGTTGTTGGACAGGAAGTTTTTCTGTAAATTCGAACACATTGATTTCCGGTTTCAAGCTAAACAATAAGTTGGTGACGTGGTGGCGAATTTCCGGGTTCACTTTTTTCTCCGTATTTGGAAATTCAGACATTCCCTGGGCTTATATCCGATTTCTTCGGAGATTAAGTCCTCTACGTTTTGCATTTTGATTCTCTTTATTTCATAGGGGCGAGTTGGGAATTGCTACGTCGTTTCCTAGTCACATGCCAGTTTTGAACGGGATTGTATTGATTAGATGTTGACCGTTGTTGGCTCTTTGGGGCGAATGGTGGCTTGGAAAACTTTGTTGTAGTCTCCAGGCTGTTGGATGGCGGTTGGTATTTTGCGGACGATTGACTTGAAGATGCAATAACGACACTTTGGATTGTTGGTGCCGAGGACATAGTGGGCTTGGCTGCTAGAGATCTAAAAGTATTTTTTTGCCTGTGTCATGAGTGTCACACATTATGGCGTATTTTTATGTATCTGCAATTAAATTGCTTCTGTAAAAATGTTTTGTAATTTTTTGCTGCTAATTGCTTTATTTAATAATTTTTTTGCTAGATGCATTCAACAGCAGCATTTGATAAAAACTTTTTTTTGCTTATAGCAATTTTTAAATTTTCAAATTTTTTGTTTAATTTTGATTCTGGCTCAGCCCTCACCACGGGTTAAATATTAGACAAAGAAAAAAAATGGTAAGGATTAAAACAAATTGCGCATGCAAATATTTTTGCTGCTTATTTTTCTAATTTTTTATAGATTTTCCAACAGATACATCCCAACACCACTGATGAGATATTTTTTATTATAACGCTGAAGGACAGAAATTTGAGAATAGACATCTGCTTGAACCGTTATTTAATTTTAGTTTTTTATACTGGGCATTTACTTGATGAATTGGTACAAGTTCTGAAGAATACATCTTCATGATTTTGGAAGTGCTCGTTTTTTGTTAATGCTAAACGCGTTCGGATATTTCAGCGAGAGTTACATATAAAGTGATAAAATGATCTATTATTGTAAATGCCAGGCATGACCTCCTTAAGCAGAGGGAGCCTTTTGGATGTGGATATCTTTTGTAAAGGGCTCCTTTACAAGGAATACAAATAAAGTGGAGTTTTTCGTTTGGTAGGGTTTTGAGTAATTTTTCAAATTTCTGATAAATTTTTAATCAAATGGGTTATTTAATGCTTTGGCTTTTGGTAAGCCAATTGGGTTAACTTAATGAAGAGGGAAATTTTTCCATTCTGGAATTTAATAAGTTTTTTGAATAATTTTAGGGGTTTGGGTAGAGAAAAGTTTTTTTTACTTATGACAAGCGGGCAGCCATGGCATGAGTACGTCTTTCTCCCTGCCCGGAGGTGTGTCCTGGGGCTTGTGTCACACTAACACGGCTGCAACGGACCGTGCTGCTGGGGAGACCACCTTTCGGGCTGAAACAGAAAGTTTTTTGAAGCGTTTTTGATTCCTTAAATTTGTTTAGCTTCGTTAAAAAAAATTTGGCTTTTAATTTTGAGACGTCAGTTCTTCTATCTCATAAGGGAGAGAGATTCGACCTAAGATGAGACGCACAAGGATAATTTTTATTTCTTCTGCGAAGAAGATTGAAAAAATGTATGAATAAAAGTGGCTACTATCATAATGGTAAAAAAACTGATCATGACTTGAGTCATAAGTGAATGCAGCGGAGATGGATCAACCATCTTTAATGTGGAGTTTCAAAACACTTTTTGCAGGTGGTATAATCGCTAACACAGTTTTTACAAAAGTTGGTGGGCATATTTGGTGGGCATATTTGGTATCCCATTTTAGTGATTACATGTTTGTAATATAAAAGACACGCGATGTGTAGCTGTTCATCTTCACTATTTGCATGTAATTTTTTAAAGACGGTTAAGTTTTGTGACATATTTAACATTGAAATGTCCTAGTATGGAGTTCGTTATCTCTATCATTTTGTTCTGCGAATTCATGTTGAGAAGAGAATAATGAAGAGTTTATTACCACACAATCGCTCTTCTAATTATTTGTTGCGTCTGCTTGAAGATAAAGATCGAGAGGGTGAAAGGGAGAGCGGCAAATAGCTGGAAGGCAAATAAGATGTCACCAATGAACATTAAGGTTATTAAAAAAACTTATTATTAAAATTAACAGTTTCGTGGAGCATAATGAAGGGATTAATTTAAAGAATATGAGGGAAAGATAAAAAAATAATCGAGGGAGAAAACTATCAAGATTATTAAGATTGTTAAGAGTACATAATTGACTGTTATGGTATGCATTTAATGGAGGAAAAATAAAAGGGAACTTTATATAGGCTGTATTGTTACCAAGGGTTGTTGGGGTCAATGGGTTTGTTGAATAACAGGCACTTAGTTGTTTCGCAAGTTATACATCTACAAAATACAAATTTAGTAAGGTGGTTTGTTATAAAATGGCAATGGGCAGAGCTGGATTTTTTATATGTTGACAGGAGTCGCACTGGAAATAGTGGCAATGGCTAATTGTATAAATGGGGGTTAGGCAAATGGAGCAATTGGTTTTTCCAAATACTTGAAAAGTTCGTTACGGCAAGAAGTACAAGCAAAGTGAGGGGGTTGGCCTTTTGGGTTGGATGGAGTTTTTTGAAGGTTCTACAGGGCAGGTAACAAATGGGGCATTCAACTGTGGGCGAAGTCTGATTTTCTGGATTTATAAAGGAGGTTGAGATGTTTCCCATGAAGAGAGTTGTCTCTAAATACAAAAAATTTTGTTACCAATGCTCGAGTTTTGAAGGGATATGTGAAGTCAGGTCTATTATTCTGAAGAAGAATTTCCAATGAGGTTGATCTTGTTCTATCGTCTTTTTTTTATTTTTTGGTTTCAGTATGACAAATATCGATTTTTATTGCTGGTATAAAATCGTAATTTGTTACTGTGAAGCTTCTTTCAACTAAAGTAACTTTGACCATTTTATTTTTTTAGATGATGGAATTTTTTGCTAATTGCTGATATTATTTAATAGGGAAAATTTGAGTTCTGATGAACCTAACTGGTTAAAATACCAACGAAAGGAAGGAGAAGGAAATTGTTTTAAGGATAAAAAGAACAGGAAATTTCATTCACAGAAATGAACCTTGTGCTGATGTTTTTGATTCAGCGATGTCAAAGAAAAAATTGAAGTTGACATCTGAGAGATAAATTAATAATTTGTCGGTTACACCGTTACTAAGGTTAGAAAGGAGAATTTTTAAACAAGGTGTTAAATTTCCAGTTTGATTTTGCTAGAACCATCTTTGGACTTTTAAGATTTTGATCTTGTTGTGTTCAAAAAACAGGGTTGGATGATCATTTTAAACAATTTACTTTTAAACAACGTATTTATTTGGACGGGGAATGGCTTATCGAGATCAAAAATGGCTCAGAAGAATTCGCAATAATTCATTCCCATCGTCACTTTTGTCGTGTACTCTCTACCATTTTCCTAAACTGTGAGGTGTAGGTTGATGCACGGTTTTAGCTCGCCCTTTTCGGTGGTAGTGAAAACTTTTCCAAAGAACGGATTTGAAATAGGAATTCGTTGAAATGGAAGAGCATTATAGAAGATCTAAATCGAAAGGAATGGGTTAAGTTAGATGTAGTTTGTTACATAGGTTTGTGAAAAAGTCCCAATAAGGAGATGCTGGTGATAGAGTGATGCAACCGTCAGTCAAGGTTTGTAAGTCTTCGAAGTTTAATAATAATAAGGGAGTAATTTGATCGTTTTCAGATGTTTTGAAGGATTTTTCATAAATACTGTATTTGTAATAAACGATCATTGAGGCAAAAGATCATTATAGGAATTTAGAAAAGATAGAGAGGTTGCGGTAACATGAAGATACTATATTGGTGGGATGCTAGGAAAAAAGTGAAATCTATAAACTAGGGGTTGCTAATTAGGACTGCTAGAGTTTTATAAAAACAACGCTATTGGGCTGTGTTACAAAAATAACTGCCATCCATTCCGAAAAATGTTGTATAGCTAACAGCAAATATTCTTGATTTCCTACTTTTACAGATAAGTTTTTGTCTGTTATATGACTCATTGTTGCGATGATAGATCAGTAGGCAGAGTATTTAAATAGCACTAAATACCCAAACTATTTCCAATATGGGCATTGGAGATTAATGGTAATGCTGCAAGTTTCCCATGTATCCCAAAATTCAAAGTCTAAAATCAATGGTGGGTTTAATATGTTTTGTTCTCGTACAAATATTTTTCTTATCTGTTAAATTGATTCCAGACATTCTTGAAACAAAAAATTCATTACACAACTACTACAGTTTTATTAATTTAGTAGGTAGGTTTCGACAATTTGGAAAATTTTACCTAAGGTTACAAAGCTGATTGATTCATCAACTAGTGCTCGTAACAGTAAAAACAAATTAAAGTTTTGTGGAGGTACGCTTAAATCTAGTACCAGGTCATAATGGAAAGAAGAAATTCTAATAGTAATAGTTTGTCTCTGCGTGCAATACTTAGAGCTAATATTTATCCAGTATATTGTTCAATTTGAATATAAAGAACGTTTGGTTGTCTGATGAACTTTTTGTGCATATTCAGTTGTCAGTTTTTCATGTCTGAATTAGAAAATTGAAGTTTCGTTTTAATTTTTTAAGGTGGCAAAATCTGGTTTTCAGTTTCCAAATCTTTTTCGGATAATTTTGGATATATAACTTTCCTTCTTTTTGCTATCCTCCATCAATAGATTGTTATTACAATCGTGTTGTTTTTCTATTGTACTGTAGATGTGGTATTGATCTTGAATTGCACTTCAGGCAATTGGGGCACTAGGCCTGTTTTCGTTTGCGAAGACGGGCGTAAAAAGAGATAGAATGAATAAATTGTATGTTGCTCCTAGCATTATTTTCCAAAATCCGAGTGTTTTTTCCGAGATGGTATGAGTTTCAATTGCTCTTTTTATTGCTACTGCTACATCTGTGATAAATTTTAAACAAAGAAAGCACGCAAAATAAAATCCAATTTTTTAAGGTAAAAAGTTATTGTGCCAAAAGTATGCTTGAACCGATTCGAGAAAAATTGTATTCGACAAAAAAGAATCTCCAACACGTCTTACTTCGTTATCAGCAGGATAAGTTTGTCGGGTAATTGTATCGACAAACTTTAATCTATCATTATAGTTAATCGGAATCCTATCGTAACTCTGATCAAGAACTCCAAGTGGTGATTTTCGTTTTGGGCATTGATAAAACCATCATATGCTACCATCGGTGTCAATAAACATTGAGTGGTTGCTGGTTAGCATGAATCCAGTCCATCGATTATTTTGAGCGGACAACATAAGTATCATTTCTTTTTGGGTGCGGTCAAATTCGCATTGATTCATGACAACACTTCTCAATGCTTGTTTGATTTGCAGGTAATTATGATAATTTATGAAGTCAATTTTTACTGCCAGATTGAGATCATAATCAATTTTATCCTTTCCTACATGTTTTCGTTTTTGGAAACCGTTATAGGTGGCTGAATTGTCTTGAGCAGCAGACGGCAATTGCTTTAATCTCTTAACAATTAAGCTATTGTCAAGTTCAACACGAAGTTTATGAAAAATTGTGGTGTAAATTGTTTATTTGGTACTCCAGTCTTCATATTAAATCCACCAGTATAAGATACATATAAAGAATCTAAATTGGTTCTATAAAGAAATTCAGGTTTTCCACACACCTTTTCGTTTTATCAATAATTTTAATTTTGATATCCATTTCAGCGGGAGAAAAAATTCCCGGACCTTCAGATGGCGTCTCCAGTTTTTCATAACTCACTATGAATTACTGTACAATGCCAGGTTCGTTTTCATGTTTTAGCAATTTAGCGTTGTGTGAACGTCTTTTGGTTACTATACAATTTTCCGGTGCCTCTCAATTATAAGCAAAGTCGTCGAGAGATGTTGAAGAACAACCATCTTCTGATAGAGAACAAGGAGGTTTATGTCACTGAATATTGTAATTGGTTCTTTAAGACCTTTAAGATCAATACCTAGGAAACTTTTTTTATCTATGCTTCAATAGAGTAGTGTTTTTTTGTCCGCAATCATCACACGAGGTTGGGGAGTCTTTTTGTTAAGATGATCCTCTGTTATGGTAGGACACTTTGCTTACTCCATGTTTGATATCAACTTCTTTCTCATCAACGAACTCGGTTATTTTTGTTTTTCCTGTTTTTTTAGCTTCCAGACATTGTTCTGGGGTAATGATTGAACCATAAGTAATTATGGGAGCATTGTGTACAATAGAAGAATGTGACCACATACCACAATTGTAACGCAAAACCATTGCTTTTGCTCTGCACATTAGTGCTTTAGCAAATGCGAGGTAAGATCTTTGATAAAGGGATACTTGAGTATGGGTGGTTTCGGGATTTTAATTTGTTATAACAAGGATTTCTGTTCATCCTGTTTTTATCAGCTACCTGAACCGGAAAAGGTTTGCTAAGATTGGTTAGTAATAGGTACGTGCAGTTAAAGCTGTCTGGGATTGTTAACTAAAATAGAGTTAAGTAAATCCAGTCTGGTAGCGGGCATGTGCTTTTTTGAGCAGATAGAGGATCTAACGTTTGTGTTTGTATTGTTTTCTGTTTGATTATTTGCAAGACCTTGTCCTCGTGGATATTGGGGATTTTTGTTAACACTCGGTTGGGGTGGTATTCGAATGGAACTTAGATTAGGGTAGTATGTTTGTATAGATTGATGTATAGGAGTCGATGAACGCGAACGATTCTCATAATACTTCCTGATTTTGAGTTAGAGCCACTTGCGTTGCTTCCCTTGAATCCTGAATCATTGTTGTTTGGGGTTTTATCTGGATCAACTTCTTTATCGAAACCTTCAGAAAGTTGTACTAGTTGTTCTGTTGGGAGGTACTCAGTGTTACACCGATTTTGAAAGGAATAATTAGTTAAAGTGCTGTTTAATTTTTCGTTTGACTTGTCACTAGGCTTTTATGTTTATATGTCTGAACTACTACTATCGATTCTGTATTCTAATTTAAGTTATGGAATTGTTTCCTCAGCGGGGTAGTATTCAACTAAATGATTTTGATGTGTTACCGTTTTCATAGAACTGTTGCTATCTAAGGTTGCTTCATAGTTTACATTCGTAATCATATTTATCACTGTGTTTGGCCGAGATCTTATTTCTTGTAATTTTTTTACCTAACTCAATTTGATGATTTTGACAAAATTGTAGAGGTTTACCTAATTTGTGTTTGTTGCGGTTTTTAAGGGCTCGCATATTATTTTCTAAGCTTTATTTGTAGGCATTATTGTAAATTTTTTAAATGGTTCTCTCATTAGAGGAGTGAATTGTTAATGGTTGGTTTCAGTAGTATAACTATTTCGATATTTCTTGATGTTTGTAAGGTGTGTCTGTGCAATGGACGATCCTTACAGAACTCCGAATTGCATGTTAAATTAGAATCTCTTAAAAGACCTAGTTTTAAGGAAAGTGGTATTTAAGTCTTTTGTCCAAATACAATCTCATAGGAAGAAGCACCTTCGCATGCTCTAGGTACAGTATTGTGTGCGAATGCAATCTTTAGGGCTGGTTTATCCCATCGACCTTGCGCCTGATCCAGAAAAATTCTAAAGTGTGCCCCTAGATGTTTGTTTTGTGCTTTCGATTGGCCCATGGAGAGAAAGCTGTTCTCAGAGCGTGAGTTAAACCAAGTTCATGTATGTAACTAGCAAAGTCTTTATTCATAAAAGCGGAACTTTTATCGTAATCTATTTTTTGTGGAATTCCAAAAGACAGAATACATTTTTCAAGTGCATGTCTTGTATTAACATCGTTGGTTGATATTACTGGATAAACTTGAATGAAACGGGAGAAGGAATCTACAATTACTAAACAATGATATTTTTCATTGGTTCAAAGGTCCTTTATGATCAATGTTAACACTATGGAATGAAATGGTACTGTGTCAGTCCACTTTTCTAGTGGTGTTTCATGAAAACTTTTTTGTTTATGTTTCTTTCGTTGACAGTCAAGGCAATCAGCAATTAAATTTTCAATCCATTTGTACAAACCGCGCCAGAAAAAATTTTATTATGTTAGAAAGTGTTTTGTCTAGTCCTACATCACCTGATAGTTCGCAATGAGTTAACAGGAAAACTTTGAAAAAGAAGGATAGCGGAACACAAATTATTAGATATTAAATATCTGGGTCATCGGAAGTTTCTTCGATACAAATAAGGTTTCCCACAAAACACAATTTTTCATATTTGTTGATGTAAGACCGTATTGCTTCTGATTGACGGTTTCCAATATTTTTCTGATTTTTTTGGTATCGGACCTCATTTGACGAATTTGTAGTAAAACAGGATCTTTTAATTGTTCTTGACAAACTATGTTGGTATTTAGATCAACTTCGTTAGCCAAGGACGTAAGTTTTTGATTAGTTTTTTTGCATCCTTTATCTTTGAAGTATATGATAAGTTTTTTGCAATTTCTGTGTTCTCAGGAAGAAAATTTTAGGCGGGAAGGATCTTTTCATATTCAATAGAAGAATAAGTTTCATCTTCATGCATCCCATGGCTTTTGTCTATGCAATTTTTATGCTGGGGAGGGGAATTTTTGTTAAACAACTCAAATTCAGTTATAAAATCTAATAGCTCGTCGTTAGTTTCTTCCTCATTATCAAACCGAATTTCAATATAGTAATCAGAGCTATCAGATTCAATCTCTTCATATAATGGAGTTATGTTACTATTATGATGAGTTCTATACTGATAGAAGAACCATTTGCAAAGTTTACTGATACATTGTTGTTTGAAAAAAATCTGTTTTGGTTAGGGTCCTATCGTTGTCAGATCTTTTTATCATTTTTAAACATGTATTTGTTGATTCCTTTTTTGCTTTGTTTAAGAATTGGGTTTAAATCATCTGCTCGACCCTTATCATTGTCACGTAGAATGAAGTATCTTTCTTTGCTACCGTTTTGATTGCAAAAGCTAATGTCTTTTGGTATCTTTTGTGTCTGAGTTCGTGTCTGTCAAGATCTTTAATATTTACATTGCGACTGAGAATATTTGGGAAGACTAAATTTTTTCCTTCGGGCAAGATAATTTTTAAATTTTGGAATTGTGATATTACTAACTGGTAGCGGAAAAAATCTGTTTGAGAGTTTTCCTTGTCTGCCAAATAGGTACATTAAAAGTTTATGGTCTGCATAGACAAATACAGAATGGGCAGAACAAATTAAGTAATTTTCGTAAGTTTGCAAAGCGGATAATACTCCACAAAGTTCACACGCTGTTGTGCTCATTTTTTGTTCCTCCTTAGTGTAAATACTGATGTTAACCGACACTATTCGTTTTTCTTCTTGAAATTCTTGAACTAGAATTGAGCCTACTCCAATTGATGAAGCGTCTACGTGCATATGAAAGGGGAATTTAGTATCAGGTATTGCTCAAATGGTGTCCACACTGCTTCTGCTTTTGATATCATTGAGAGTTTTTTGTGTTCGGGTATCCAAGAAAATTAGAACGAATTTTGTTTTCTCAGGTTGCGTTTTTAAGCCTGATTTTCTCAGTAGCTCATGGTATTTATTAATGATTTCAAAAATTTCTGCTTCTGTTTGTGATTGCATTATTGTATGATAAATGTATGTTATTATTGCTTGATGATAATCAAAGGTGCCAAATGAATTGTCATTATTCGACTAAAGAAGTTAGGAAGTCCTCATAAATCATAAAATCCACGTTCAAATATGTTTTGTTTTGGCCCTATTATAAAGTTTACAAGTAATTCAATTTCCTCTGTTAGGGGTAATTTGTTGTATGCCGAACAAAGATCACTCGTTGTGAAGTATTTTTCCTTTAGTCTGGTCAAAAACGTTCCAATAGGTTCAAGAGGCCATGAATATCTACCCAAATCTGTATTTGAATTCGAATATCTAGCATCTGTTATCAGTTTGACAGTGTTTCCCTTGTGTAGGATAATAAATGAATTGATAAATTCGGATCCCATTTCTCTATCATTACCCATTTCTCGAACGATACCTGCTTTACACAAATGTTCTAAAAGATTCTCTAACTTTTCTTTGTAGTGTAGCAGTACCTTAGAGGGTCTTTGTTTGGCAAGGGTTGAATTTAGTAAGAGCTTGACTTGAAATTTCTGCTTAATTTTGTGCTTGTGCTGGGAACACACGTCTTTGTTTTTGATTATAACTTTCAGCAACTGCTTCAGATTTTCGTTGTTGATGTCTGTTTCGCTGAAGTCAAACTTTTTTAGGAAAAATTGATCGTCTTTGGTGAAATACTTAAGTTGATGTTTGTGTAATTCTATTGATCGTATACTTTCTTCAGTCTTTTCAAATTGCGGCCTAAGATGTTTTGAATCGTTGCTAAAATCTGTGTCTAATTCGTACTGGTTTGTGAAGTCCTGTTGGCGTTTCTGTTTCTCAGATTTTTAAAAATTTTCTTTTCTCGTTGTTATTTTTGTGAAATCTTGTTTGGATGTCACTTTGAGGCTTTGTTTTTCACTTACATGGAAGATCTGATCCCAACTTGTATCACTATTCATTAGATGATTTACGAAGGCTATGTTATCAACGACCGAGAATTTGGGTTCTTGTTTTGTTTCAATGTCTTCTAATGTGAGACCAATTGGACTTTTTTCAATTGGTATCCTTACAATTTTGAGGATTAATTAGTATAATGGGAAGTTCTTTTCCCTATCTGTAAATACCTTAGTCCTCAAGCTTACTCCCTATGACAATCGACGTTCCTTTCCGGAAAAATTCGTTAGGGGCCTGATCGATATGACTCGTGTTGATTTTAGTGCTAATGGGAAGGATGGTTCAAGCGTTTGAATTTTAAATACACTGATGTAAGGGTAGCTTTTTGTTTGAAAACAGCAAAGTAAAACACAAATTCCAGGAAAGCTTTTAAGATCTATTTTTGGAGCAGATGTATCAATGGAACTTAAAGTATGTTCAATAAAATCCTTTCCCAGTAGGTTTGGCTTACATCCATTTTTGCCGATACCCATGCGGTAACACCTACTTGATATTTGTCTGCTATTTCAAAAGAAACTTTAAATGTTGTTTGGCCAAGAAACTTTAATTTTTTTGCCATTTACTGCAAGAGTATGATTTTTTGAATTTCTAAATTCAATTGTTTGTGTTTCGCAGAGTTCAATATAAGTGTTGTAATTAATTATTGAGCTTTAGGCTCAAGTGGCTAGAAAAAACTGTATTTCAAAAACGTTTTTTTTATTTGTGTCTCCGACAGATTGGTATAAATTAATATGAAAATGTGAAAATTGGTCTTAGTTATTTGTATTATCAGTGTTTACTGACGGAGACTTGATTAGTTTAAATAGATTTTGTTGTTGTTCTCGTCAACGTAGTATCCTCCTTGAGTCCCATTTACAAAGCGAACTCGAGGATGTTGTCCACGACTACTGTCTCTGGAACTGTTTCTTTCGCTAGAGCGGTTTGTGGTTTTATCGCGACTATCACGATTGAAATCCCCGTCTCAAGATCTATCATTGTGCCATTGATTGCTCTGCGTTTGCCTATCTTAACCAAAGGATCTATTATTTTGATAGTTGTTATTGTTATATCGATCATTAGGTTGTCTATCTTGTGACCTACTCTGGTTGTGATAGATTCTGGGTTGATTAGACCAACTTGATGGGTGTGGAGATTGATGTCTACTACGTGAGGGGAAATTATTTTGGTTGTATCTGGTTTGGTTTTGATTATAACTTTTACTACCATTTTGCTGATAGTTTTGGTTCCTGTTTTCCTTAAATGATTGCTGATGATTTTGACCGGGCGATTGACTGCGAATTCATTAAATTTTTCTCGATATGGGGAGCTGAACCATTTTCGTTTTTTAAATCTTTGTATTTAAAGCAATAGGCGATTTTGTGACCAGAACGTTTGCAGAACTTACAAAACCTAGTTTGATTTTGTTTTAACCTGGATTATCTGTTCGATTGTTACTTGGATAAGTGGCGTTTATTTTTTGATCTTTTAGAAGACTAGTCAATTCTTTGAGTTGATTTTTTACTTCGTCAATTTCCAACTTGTTGTCTGTGCTATTGGGTGAAGTACTCGTGAGTTCACTGCTCATTGAGTAACTTAAGTCTTTATTGGATACATGGTCCTGCATTTATTGGCATGTTGTGCCTGGGTTTTCTCTTAGTAACTGATGTGCTTTTAGTTTAAGTGATGATGGAGTAAGACCTCTCACAAAAAATTCCATACTTTTTTTCGGTAGTCAGCATTAAATTTGGGATCTGGCCGACTTTTTTCGATTCATCTTTTTAATCTGTGTTTAAAACTTATAAGAAGTTTGTCCGGTTGCCGTTTTATGTTTTCTACTTCGATACGTTTCCTGTATTCATCCTTACCATCAATAAATCTATTGATAAATTGTTCTTCTTCCTGATTCCAATTCATACCATTGTGCCGCATAAAAGAGAACCAAACAAAGCTCTTCGCCGCGCATCATACTCCGCTTGCGGGTCTGTATATGCAGGGCGTGTTCCCAGAGAAAACTGTAATTTTCTTTGTATTAAATTTAAATTATCTTGGGCGCCTTCAGATGGATCTAGTACAGTGAATTTTTCTAAGCCAATATCAGGGTACGCAACTACGTTTTTAGTACATTGGGAATTAGGAAAACCGTGTACTTGATATTATCTCTCTATGTTATGAACTTTTATTTATGATGGAATTTTGATAGGATACGCATTAATATATAATTTTACGAAACTTCTGGTTAGAATCACAACTGACAGTGCTTTGCTGAGCATAATTGTAGCTATTTAGGCGAACGTTCTTGTTTTTCCCGCTTTTGCGCTGGTTTTTGGGGTACTTTTCCCTTCAACTGACTTAAATTTTTGAAACTGTACAATAAACTGCTTATTAAATGGCCAGAATTGCATATTATTATTGTTCAAATAGCATATTTTCTTTAGAATTTGGACAAAAATTAGGCCAAATTGGGGATAAATTACTAAATTTTTGGGCTTGGGGATGAATTCTGGTCAATATTCGGCTAAAAAATGTGCCTACACAACAATTTATAGAAAATTTGGTGATAATCGGATATTTATTACTCTGAACACATTTTTGGGGAAGACATTTGGCTAAATTTTGGTTAAATAGTATCATTAAGCTAAATTTTAGACAAACTTCTAGTGAAAATTGGACATATATTCCCCCAAATTCGTTTTGGGGGTTAAATTCTGATTAAAACGTGGCTAATTAGAGTGAAAAGACAGTATTTCAACTATATTTTTAGTGAAAACTGGATAAATTTTAGTTTAATTAGGTATCGGGGTATGAATTCTGGTTAAATTTTGGGTTTTTCTAGTTAAAAAATATAAAATTTAACCAATAATTTGTTAAAATTTGTTTCAATTTTTAATATAGTTTGTTTTGGGGGATGAATTCTAGAATTGCATTATATAGTGTGAAAATACTAATATTCAACCGTTAATTTGACAACAATTGTGTGAACATTACGCTAAGTACACTTTGGGGGGATCGAGTCCGGCAAATTTTCGAGAGAAAATCTAGAGAGAAAATGCAAATATTTAACCAAAAATTTGTTGAAAATTGGGCTAAATTTAATGCTAGTTGGCTTTGGGGGGATGATTTTTGGTTAAAACTGCATTAAACAGTGTGAAATTATTAAAATTCAACCAAAAATTTGATAAAATGGGGTAGATTTTACGTTAAATCTGTTTTGGGGGAATCGAGTTTGGTTGAATTTTGGAATATTTAGCGTGAAAACGCTAAAATTTAACCATAAATGTGTTGAAAATTGAGTAAAAATTAGTGTAAAACTGTTTTGGGGGGAAGAATTCTGGTTAAATTACGGCTATAAAGCATGTAAATACATCAATTTGTATACATTTAAACACAAAATCGAACATATATTACCCCCACCCGAGTCAAAACAATTTTACAAGTGCAAGGAACCAACTGCTTGTCTCTATTTTAGTGTAAATTTACTGTAATTTGGTGAGAAACTTGATATAATTTACGCTATTTGTCTTTATTGCAGTGTGCTTGCACTGCTGTGTTAGTGGTTATTTCATTATTTTATTCCGCTTGGACTGAAAAACAAACATTCAGGCGTGATTCTTTCCTGTGGGCGCACCAGTTATCAAATTAGGCCAGTCTGTTACAGATCACACAATAGTATTTCAACCATAAATTTGGTGAAAATTGGATAAATTTTAGTTTAATTAGGTATCGGGGTATGAATTCTGGTTAAATTTTGGGTTTTTCTAGTTAAAAAATATAAAATTTAACCAATAATTTGTTAAAATTTGATTCAATTTTAATATATTTTGTTTTGGGGGATGAATTCTAGAATTGCATTATTTAGTGTGAAAATACTAATATTCAACTTTTAATTTGACAACAATTGTGTGAACATTACGCTAAGTACACTTTGGGGGGATCGAGTCCGGCCAATTTTCGATTATCTAGAGAGAAAATGCAAATATTTTACCAAAAATTTGTTGAAAATTGGGCTAAATTTAATGCTAGTTGGCTTTGGGGGGATGATTTTTGGTTAAAACTGCATTAAACAGTGTGAAATTATTAAAATTCAACCAAAAATTTGATAAAATGGGGTAGATTTTACGTTAAATCTGTTTTGGGGGAATCGGGTTTGGTTGAACTTTGGAATATTTAGCGTGAAAACGCTAAAATTTAACCATAAATTTGTTGAAAATTGAGTAAAAATTATTGTAAAACTGTTTTGGGGGGAAGAATTCTGGTTAAATTACGGCTGTAAAGTATGTAAATACATCAATTTGTATATATATAAACAAAGAATTGAACATATATTACCCCCACCCGAGTCAGAACAATTTTACAAGTGCAAGGAACCAACTGCTTGTCTCTATTTTAGTGTAAATTTACTGTAATTTGGTGAGAAACTTGATATAATTTACGCTATTTGTCTTTATTGCAGTGTGCGTGCACTGCTGTGTTAGTGGTTATTTCATTATTTTATTGCGCTTGGACTGAAAAACAAACATTCAGGCGTGATTCTTTCCTGTGGGCGCACCAGTTATCAAATTAGGCCAGTCTGTTACAGATCACACAATAGGGGATCTCCTTATGTATGCCGATCTAATTCGATGAAGGAAATAACAAATCAAAGGCAACGATACATGCCCAAGACCTGTTTGTGCTACGAGTCTCAATTTAAAGATTGGGGGATGAAAGTGTTTAATTTTTAAATAAGTAAGAATAAAATTACAACTTACTAATTACCAGTTGCGTTGTTGTATTATCGAGTTGAGCTGGGTGGAGATCGTTCATTACTTCTTGTACGTCGATAAGTTGTTGAATTCAGACGGAAAAAACTTACAAAATTTGAATAATAAAGTTCTAATTAAGTTGTTACTGTTAAACAGCATAGTTTTGTATGTATTTTTTGGATGAAATTCACTATTAAGGAAAATGGGACCGTTGTCTGCGGTCTATCTCAGAAACTCCAATAATCTAGTCCTGCTTATTTTTCTCAATAATAACAGCGTAGCGTCGGGCCGATAGCGGACGGAAAAACCACTTTCACGATCATTTTGAAACGGTTTCTTAGTTTTCCTATTGACCGAGAAATCGAAAAAATTAACTCTGCTCATCTCATGAATTTATTATTGTTTTTTTTCTTTTTAAAAATATTTTAAAAAGCGGGAGCTTTTGAGACTGTTTCATATGAGCGTAGGCGCCTTAATTCTTACCATTTTGCTCCTGTAACCTTGAAGTGTGTGGGAGAATAAATTGCTTTTCATCAGAGGCAACTGCATCGCTTTTTGTAGTTCCCCTGAGTTGCAATTGTCAGTCAAAGAGAAGGGAAATTGAGCAGTATTAGCAGCGTCTACTCATATTTAGTTCTAGTTCTAGTTTGGATTTGGTCCTGGATAATCCAAGCCTAAACTGAGCCTCGTTAATTAATTAGAAAGGTAAAGGCTCAAATGCTAATATATTGTAAGCCCAAGCGCGCATTAATTTGTTTGGCGGGTGCTAAGAGTGGTGGTATTTAACGCCTAAATGTATGCGGTTGATTTGCGGGATTTTTTATTCGTTCGTTCGTTTAGAGCAGCTCTGTAATACTACAAAGTCCCTGACAATTTAAAAGACACAAGCCTTCAAAATATAAACGAAATTCCAATCGCAAAAATATTTCTCATACACTGGATCTGCAATGAGCATAAAATTGAATTTTGGATATTTAATGTGAAAATGCTTAAATTTAACCAAAAATTTGTTGACAATTGAGTAAAAATTAGTGTAAAACTGTTTTGGGGGGATGAATTCTGGTTAAGTTTTGGCTATAAAGTATGTAAATACAATAATTTGTTTATATATAAACCAAAAATTGAACATATTTTACCCCCACCCGGGTCAGAACAATTTTACAAATGTAAGCAACCAACTGCTTGTCTCTATTTTAGTGTAAATTTACTGTAATTTGGAGAGAAACTTGATATAGTTTAAGCTATTTTTCTTTATTGCAGTGTGCGTGCACTGCTGTGCTAGTGGTTATTTCATTATTTTTTTGCGATTGGACTGAAAAACAAACATTCAGTCGTGATTCTTTCCTCTGGGCGCACCAATTATCAAATTAGGCCATTCTGTTACAGTTCACACAATACGGGATCTCTTTATGTATGCCGATCTAATTCGATGAAGGATATAACAAAACAAAGGCAACGATACATGCCCAAGACCTGTTTGTGCTATGAGTCTCAATTTAAAGATTGGGGGGTGAAAGTGTTTAATTTGTAAATAAGTAAGTATAAAATTACAAATTACTAATTACCAGTTGCGTTGTTGTATTATCGAGTTGAGCTGGGTGGAGATCGTTCATTACTTCTTGTACGTCGATAAGTTGTTGAATTCAGACGGAAAAAACTTATAAAATTTGAATAATAAATTTCTATTTAAGTTGTTACTGTTAAACAGTATAGTCTTGAATGTATTATTTGGATGAAATTTACTATTAAGGAAAAAAAAATTTGTGCTGTAAGCTCTGTAATGCTACACAGTCCTTGACAATTTAAAAGACATAATCCTTCAAAAAATAAACGAATTTCCAATCGCAAAAATGTTTCTCATACACTGGATCTGCAATGCTATAAAATCAATTAAATTTGAATCAGTTAGAGGCACGAAATTGCTGATTTTCTATTATTAGAGAGTACGCAACAAGCACGCATAGATTGTAAAAGGCTTTTTGAGTTCTTACAGATGTGTCAGCTGAATTTAAAAAAGACAACCGATTACTCACTACATAGACTTTAGAAAAAAATTGCTTTCTTGATGATATTTTTTTGCGTATCAGTACTGTAGAGTGCATCAGATCATATGAGACCAATTTATAATTGCATACAAAAATTCGATGCAGACAACCCCAAATTTTTTGGTCAAATGTCCTTTTGTTAAAAACAGATTGAAGGACTCGTTAAACTATATATATATATATATATATATATATATATATATATGTGTGTGTGTGTGTGTGTGTGTGTGTTTGGGTGTGTGTGTGTGTGTGTGTGTGTGTGTGTGTGTGTGTGTGTTTGTGTGTGTGTGAGAGAGAGAGAGTGTGTGTGTATATACAAACTACTAAACTCTCAATCAAATCCAGAACCTCTAAAATTTTAATTTTAAAGCCACCAAAAATATGAAAAACTTCTTTGACAAACAGATTCAGTGCTGAACATATGTTGATTTGTTTGGCAATCAGGTCCCCTGGAGATAAAGTCCTTAAAATTGAACTTGGCTAGCAAACTACCATCCAAAGAACAGTCAAAGAAAAAATTGGACGACCTCAATGATACATTAGCCCCTGGATCCACTGTCATGTAAAGACCTATCCTACCACGTCGACTCTCATGGAGACAAAAAAACTGAATATTATTTTTCATAAAAAATGATTTGGTAAAGTTTGGAACAGTCGAGGAGCAATATACACCTCTTTATGCGTATGTAAAAGAGCGTCTATTATTGTAGAGAAGGTCAACCGTTGAGAAAATTGTTATGCATTTCTAATGAGATACAGAAAAAGGGAAAAGACTATTCTAAAATTAGTTGTTGCAGAGGAGATAATCTTTCCGTACAATGATCTGCCGACTCAAATTTTCAGCGAGAACTCGAGATGCAAAAACCGAGATGCAAACACCAAGATGCCTTTTTGGAGATTCAACTCAATCTACCAGTGAGGTCTAACAGCCTCCGCCTAATCTTGAAACAAACATTGAACACCAGTTAATAACAACTGAGCAAAAAACCTCTTCGACGAAGAACGTCGTGGTGCATCCGTTTCGTCTGGATTCGAGCAACACGGCGAAATAGAGAAATAATGCTCTAAAGAAGCTATGAGGAACCGATGGACTCTAAATGTTGTGGAAGACCAGATTACAACCACACCACTGACCATTCAGGAAATAATCAATTAGCAATTGTCGAAACCTTTTAAGACCATCAATATCCAGCATTCCCGGAAATGCCAACTGAAATCACGGTTACATCTGTCTCACCAGCTGTCCACAGACATGAATATTTAATTGGTGCAAATTACAAGTATTATAGAGTATGAATATATGCCTTAGCAAGCGCTGTATGATAGAGCTGAAATATAGTTCAAAATCAAATACTGATGGCAAAAAAAATTAAATTAACACTTAGATTTTCTACCAAAAAATTGGGTCGAATATTAAAAATAGGTTTGAAAATCTTATGAAGAACGCCATTCAGAAAAAATTGTCAATTACCTAATTAATCTATTCAATTTATTGAATCTAACAATTCATTAAGAAATTTACTCTGGAAAGCAAAGCAGAAGTAGTCCTGAATTTAATCAATTCAGTTCATGATGAAATTTTCTTTTATGTTGTTTCTGACTATTTCAGGTGGGTATGCGCATACTTAGGCATAGCACCATTAGAATTCTTCTTGTACTGGTTAGAAGCAGGAGACGATTGGTTAGAGAGGCTTGACCTCTGACCCGTCGACCTCTGACCCGGCTGGGGCTTCTGTCGCTGCTGTTGTTGCTGTTGTTGTTGTTGTTGCTGATTTGTTGCTGATGGGTTGCTGTTGCGTCTTGTCAAGCGACTCGATAGCTCCTCAAACATCTGAAACCGAAATTCTGACTGAGTTCGAGTCAGTTTGCTTTTTTGAAGAGTGCTTTTTTTCATGCTATAATAACTGTTACCCTGATAATTTGGTTTAGTTTTTAGGAAATAATTTGACCAACTCAAACTTAGAGCTAGTTTATATAGATATTTTAGAGGTCATTGAAAGATAATAGCGGAAAAATGCTAGAAAGCCTCGAAGATTCCGTATCAGTTTTTTTTGAATTTTGAAAACCGGCTTCCAAAAAGCTGTAAATCTGTATCACCATGTTTAATAAATTTGAATTAAAATGTTCAACCTTACGTAAGAAACCAAACAGATCTTCTTCTTTTTTCAAAGATTTCAAAGATTTCTTTTCTAAATATTCGCCTTTTCATAACTGCCTTGGCCAGTTTGAGCTAACTAAACAAGCTATATCCAGATATCAGTTCAAAGTCAATCAACAAAATCTATCTATGTGAACAGATATTCAAAAAAGGAGAATACTACTTCATGTCCCCCAAGCGTTTATATTAAAAAATATTATCCAGTCATATTGCAAATTATTCATTCTCATACAATTAGAGTACCAAGGTCATTTTTCTCACAGCGTCGTTGGAAGGGAAACAATGTATTTAATAAACAGAGTGCAGGAAGGCAAGACAGTGTCTTTAGATTGATATACAATGAGTTTTAGGGATATGGCTACTAAAAAATTAAACTTTTTTTCTCTTCATTTACTTGAGTTACCAATTTTTCTATAGACGAAACAGTGAAAAACATTAAAGCTAACAAAAAATAGCAAGCAACTAACTACTTGAAATCAGTGAAAATGAAAACATGCCGCTTCACACAAAACAAAAGCTCTTTCCACCAAAAAATAGTTTTTCCTGTTTCAATTTTCCTCTAAAAAATTAATGTAATCTCCCACTTATAATGCAAAATTATATAGGTCGATAATGTCCCAGGAAGCAAGTTTCAGTAAATTTTGCGTTGGACACTTGGTTACCATTTCCAGTTTGTCGTAATTATTTTTCAAGATGGAAAAGAATTACGCAAAATGTGGAGATAAGTTAGTTACGGCTCCTGAAAAGGCATACCTTCTGTTCTGGTATACATGGATAATCCTAAATATCAATTCTACCAAAATAGGCATATGATTAAAAGCCAACTTTATCAACAAATTTTATTTTTCAAATTACTTAAGACAAAATTTAAATGCTTAAATGTTTTGAATGCTTAAATGCTTAAACGAACAGACATTAATTGAAACTAATAATTGTCTTCATAATCAACATTTGTTTTCAAGAAGCTTATTTTGAAATGGATTGCTAATTAGATTTTCTTTCGTTTCTATCGAATTGAGGTTTGAATCAGGTTTGAACAAAATTTGCTTAGAGTAACAAATGTCCACGCATTCTTACAACTCTCATCTTAAAACATGGGTCGTAATAGCTAAACATTCTATGTAGTCTAAAATAATTTGTTGATATCAAAGGTCGGTATCCGTGAAATCTTTGACGCACACAAAAATCAAAGATGAAAACAAAGTTTTCACTTTTTAATGAGTTTTAAATTTTAACATTTTCAAAAATCTTTGGAAGTTATGCTAAATTTTACCAATTTTAGCATTTTTTGGGAAATGAAATCGAACGCATGAACAATACTAGTTGAACCTTGAAGTTTTTTCAGTTTTCTGTTTTGGCAACGAGGGTACTAACTTCTTTAAATGCCATTTTAAATGCAATACTCTAAATGCCATGCAATACTTTAAATGCCATGCAATACTTTAAATGCCATGCAATACTTTAAATGCCATGCAATATTTTTTAATGGCATCAACTGTGGCCTACGACTGTGAGTTTAAATGAGAGGACGACAAATAAAACGGCAAAATTTCATTAAAATCTATATTAACGTGTCTAAACATTTTAAGTAATCATTATTTAGAGTCGATGAAATGTCACATGACAAGGTTTTCCTACCTGAACTAAAAAACGAAAATATGCCATTCGTGCTGTTAAATATGTCTTCTGTGATCTGCCATAATAAACAAAATCAAAATTTCATAGAATCAGAAATGGCATTCGTTAATATAATTGAAAGTTAATTTTTTTATTTTTTACAACTTTGGTGCTTAAGTCTTGTTTTAAAGTTCTTCTTTAAAAATTTCAAATCCAAAAGAGTTCGCAAAATGCAGAAGAGTTCAGCGTTCGAATTTGAAACCGCTCCAAAACTAAGTCAGTTGGATAAAAATTTATTAAACATAGCTAAAGACCTGGGCAAAATTACTATTTTAACCCATTCTGCCGGATAGTAAAAGCTTGACTTTAAGCATCATCACTGCAGTTTAATGAACGGTTTTTAGAATACTGATGGCTATAAAATAGCCCAAAGCAGCTAAAAATTTGGCATAATTGCAAAAAATTGTTAAGTCAGGAAAAAACCGTTTTAAATATAGTGCTATCATTGAGAGATATAGAACGCGCATAAAATTTGACCAGCGTTGCACCATTGAAACTCGATCTTTGAAAACTGATTTTGAAATGGAACTCAACAACCGCACCTGACTAGCACCTACATGGATTCTGTGCTTCACAGCTGGCGTATCCCCGGAACCCTCAATTCCCGACCCAGCCCCTGCTGACGCTCCATCGCCCACATCATGTTCGCTGCCACTCACTGACGAAGGGGACCTGCTGGGTCCTGTGCCCGTCTGGGTTGCGGATGGCGCCCCTCGTTCTCCATGGAGTAACTGGTTTTTCAGTCTTAGTACTGCATGTCTTCGACTGGACACTGGGGTTTGGGGAGTCAGTTGTTGGTGGAGGTTCACAGGAGATGTGGGCTGATCACTTCCCTAAAGTGTAACTCTCTTTAGTTGAAGAATGAAAATTAAACACGCAAGTCGGCAGCGCCTGAAAGCTACATTGCCAGAAGTTACAGCGCATGACGTCAAACTGCCAGAGCAGACGAAGAAAAAGTTCATATATACGCAGTCAGAAATTGACTTTCTATTGACCTTTGGTGCCTAATAACTTGCTAAATGCTTGTTTTGAGTAAGGTTACGTAACTCTGCTAAGTTCGATTGAAGTTCTGGATTAACATCTTGAATCTCTGTCCTCAGTGACTTCAACAAAATTCATACAAACCTAACCTATACATATGCAACAGCATAAGTAATTACGCACGCACTTTCGGATGTTAAAAAAATTCTGTGCCACAACAACAAAAAATTGCCAATTTCTAAAGAATCTTTTCACACTTAATTATCTCGTATGCAGATTTGATTTCGCGGGTGAACTTAAACTGAAAAAAGCAAATAAATTAATTCTATGACCAACTGTTTAAATTTTCCAAGATCAATTTCATAAGTGAAACTTTCTTCCGAAGAATTCAAAACATTTTGACGTTTCACTGCGGACTGACCTCTTTCTAGATCGGTTATTTTTGGGATTTTTCTTATAGAAGCAAAAAAAATGCAAAAAGGAGAAGATAATATAATTGCGTTAATGTTATGATCAATGTGCAATGAAAGTGTTGCGATATAAATAAATCATTACTGTCAGAAAAAAATATTTAAAAGCGCAGAGCAGAAATATACGACTGCAACAAACATCAGGTACGCTTCAGAGAACGATGGCAATTTTGTTCGTAACATCTGACGGTTTTGACAACCCAAGAATTATTTAGTTCATTATTCTGGCGTACAAAATTATTTCTAACATGCGATTTCACCCTCTGCAAGTTTCGTTTCCTCGGCAACGTTACCATCCCCGCAATAGCAGCATTCGGGTCATTATGCTTGATGTAACGAGGCGACGCAGTTGGCGAATCCTTATTTCCTTGTGCCGATTGGGTTCGGCTAACGTTGCCGCCCGACTTGGGCAACCCCAGACCGCTGTCGGGTGTCAACTCCCACGGCTTGTCTGCTAAAGGAACTTTGGTGCTCGAATAGCTATCATTCAAACTTGAATGCAGTGCCTTATGATTACTATCTTCGTACTTCTTCAGATCATCATAACTAATGCGCAAGGGTTTTGATCTCTCTTTTCGCCTCGCGGTTGGAGTCGGGTCCGAATCATTTGACAACGCACTCTCGGATGACATACTCGGATATTCGCCCGAGTGTGAGAGTTCTCGTCTCGGACTTCTGATTTTAAACTCGGAAATGGGTTTCAATATATTACGATTTCGGCTGTCTTTTCTCGACTTTTCGAAACTACCACCGCTTGAAACCGAAATCAGACTTTCGTCAACCGAATTCATAAGCGATGACTCGCTCGAATGTGGCTCAATTGTAATCTTCACATTTACGTCATCGTCATAAAAGTTACGTAACAAGGGATCTGAGAATGCTGTAATGTTGCGTAATCGCTGTGTGATTCCATAACTGTTGAGTAAATTGTCAATCATAATAATTTCACGCGAATATTTGTTCAGCTCGGTTAGTTTTCGTTTCAGAAGTTTTTCGTGAATTGGGTCTGAATCATCCACAGCTCGCGTACTCAGATCGTCGAACTCATTTTGGGCAGTAATTCTTCTCGTTTCGAGCAATTGAAATTTGAATTCGAGCTCCTTCAGCACCAAAGAGTGGTAGTATTCCTAAAACAAATAAGCTCTGTGAAAAGAGTTTTTTTAATTGCTCTTGAACGAAGTTCATAGCAATTAATGTAAACGTGTGTGTCTTTTTACGACTAGAAGAGGAGTATTGAGATTCTACAAGTTTTTACGACTCGAAGAGGAGTATTGAGATTCTACAGGTTTTTACGACTCGAAGAGGAGTACTGATATTCTACAGATTTTTACGACTCGAAGAGGAGTATTGAGATTCTACAGGTTTTTACGACTCGAAGAGGAGTAATGATATTCTACAGGTTTTTTTTTTAGCAGAAAGCAAGTTTGTTCATGACTTGAATTTTGACTTCTTTCAGTTCGAGCATTTACCTCCGTTTTTGATTGTTGACTTCTGTTTTCGAACATTGGATTTTAACAATAGCTTAGTTTGTAAAGTATAGCAATTGGTAAAAGTCTGTAATTCAAGGTGAAGAGGTCAATTTGAGAAAATTTGATCCCAATTTACTACCTACCCCCCCCCAAAAAAAAACTACCCCCCCACGTACCTACCCCCCCCCCACGTACCTACCTACCCCCCTCCCCAAGTACCTACCTACCCCCCCCCCCACGTACCTACCTAACCCCCCCCCCCCCGACGTACCTACCTACCCCCCCCCCCGCAACGTACCTACACCCATTCCACCTACCAACACCCTTCACCACCACCTACCTGCCCCCACCTACCAACTCCCCCCCCCCCCACCAGCACCTACCCACACCCCTGAACTGAAAAAATTTTAACTATTTTTATGTTATATTGGTCTGCTATTTTTGTTATTTCTAGTGTTTTTTTTCGATATTCTAATTTTGTCCAATTTATGGTAGAGATTATTTTGCACGACGATTCGAGTCGTTTCCGGTATTCTACCGGCTATGTTTTTCTTTTTAGCAAAAAGCAAGTTTATTCATGACTTGAATTTTGACTTCTTTCTGTTCGAGTATTTACCTCCGTTTTTGATTGTTGACTTCTGTTTTCGAACATTGGACTTTAACAGTACCTTCGTTTGTAACGAATAGTAATTAGGAACTGCTGGTAATGATCAAGGTGAGGAGGTCATTTTGCGATTTCTTGTTCCTATATAAGTCACCCTTAATTATCTACACTACACGCACAAAACCCCCTCCGCCTATTTAACCCCCCCCCCCCAAACACCTACCTACCGCCCCCGCACCCGCCCCCCAACTTACCCCCACCTACCCCTACCCCCTCCGTTCACCTAGCTACCCCCACCTACCCCCAACTACCCCAGCAGTACCCACCTTCCCAACCTACCTACCAACCCACCCACCTACCTTGCCCCCCCGCCCCAACTTACACCCCCCACCTACCCCTACCCCCCAAACTACCCCCACCCTTCACCTAGCTACCCCCAACTACAACCCCCACCCCACCCCCCCCCCACTACCCCAGCACTACCCACCTGGTTTGTTGGGCTACGTTTGTGTTTTTTCTCTTGACTATTTTGATGTTTTGATTTCGGTAAGGTCAGGTTAGAGATTATAATGCACGACGATTCGAGTCGGTTCCGGTATTCTACCGGCTATGTTTTTTAGCAGAAAGCAAGTTTGTGCATGACTTGAATTTTGACTTCTTTCTATTCGAGTTTTTACCTCCGTTTTTGATTTTTGACTTCTGTTTTTGAACATTGGACTTTAACACAATAGCTTAGTTTGTAATGTATAGCAATTGGTATCAGTCTGTCAATTTGAGAAAATTTGAT
>NC_134471.1:51910777-51973277 GCF_964194025.1 Convolutriloba macropyga
CACTTTTGTTTTTTCTCTTGTCTGTTTTGATGTTCTAATATCGGTAAAGTTATGTTAGAGATTTTAATGCACGAGGATTTTAGTCGATTCCGGTATTCTACCGGCTATGTTTTTATGCAAACTTTTCGCTTGACAGTTTTGACTTTTGGAGTGACTTCAACGCCCTTGACTTTTTGCGTTTCGCGTGATCTAAAATTCTCTCTTAATCACAATTTCAGGCAGGTGAACTCAATTGGCGGCACTTTCATATTAAAAGTCAAATGAAAGATGCGCAAAAACTGGTGTCATTTTTTACTTTAAATCTTGATAGTGGTATATGTTAACCTCTAATGTGGTATTAGAACCCACTATTGCACTTCTTAGTCCCATTTAGGCTCCCCCTCTCCCCCCCCCCCCGACTGAAGCAGGCTGCAATTGATTAGAGCTCCCACTAGTCGCTCGAGAGCAATTCTTCCGACGTTTAGTCGGTTATGTTTTTAAATAGTGCCTTTATTCGGTCGAAAGATCTTCAATTTTTGTAATTTTAAAAAATTCCAAAATTACTGGAATCAGAGTATCGCCGTCAGTACGGACATTCATTCCATGTAAACTGAGCTTCAACAAGAACCGAATTGCGTTGAATGCCGTGAATGGTGGTATGATTTTGAATTCTAAATGCTAAATCAAGCGAGAGCGGTAAAAAAAAGATTGACGCTAAAAACACTGAACATTAAAAACGTTCAACAATATTTTCCCATTGAATAGAAATTTGATACACCCTTGATAAGACGTGCAGGATATTTACATCTCTTCCTACCCCCCCCCCCTGCCCCAACTTACCCCCCCCCAACTACCCCTACCCACCAAACTACCCCCTCCCTTCACCTAACCCACCTACCCCCCCCGCGCGCCCCAACTACCCCAGCACTACCCCCCCCCAACCTATCTACCCACCGACCCCACCTAACTCCCCCCTCACCTGAAAAATTGTCGGCATTTTTAAAAAAAATTAAAGTGATTTGTTGGGCACTTTTGTTTTTTCTCTTGTCTGTTTTGATGTTCTAATATCGGTAAAGTTATGTTAGAGATTTTAATGCACGAGGATTTTAGTCGATTCCGGTATTCTACCGGCTATGTTTTTATGCAAACTTTTCGCTTGACAGTTTTGACTTTTGGAGTGACTTCAACGCCCTTGACTTTTTGCGTTTCGCGTGATCTAAAATTCTCTCTTAATCACAATTTCAGGCAGGTGAACTCAATTGGCGGCACTTTCATATTAAAAGTCAAATGAAAGATGCGCAAAAACTGGTGTCATTTTTTACTTTAAATCTTGATAGTGGTATATGTTAACCTCTAATGTGGTATTAGAACCCACTATTGCACTTCTTAGTCCCATTTAGGCTCCCCCTCTCCCCCCCCCGACTGAAGCAGGCTGCAATTGATTAGAGCTCCCACTAGTCGCTCGAGAGCAATTCTTCCGACGTTTAGTCGGTTATGTTTTTAAATAGTGCCTTTATTCGGTCGAAAGATCTTCAATTTTTGTAATTTTAAAAAATTCCAAAATTACTGGAATCAGAGTATCGCCGTCAGTACGGACATTCATTCCATGTAAACTGAGCTTCAACAAGAACCGAATTGCGTTGAATGCCGTGAATGGTGCTATGATTTTGAATTCTAAATGCTAAATCAAGCGAGAGCGGTAAAAAAAAGATTGACGCTAAAAACACTGAACAATAAAAACGTTCAACAATATTTTCCCATTGAATAGAAATTTGATACACCCTTGATAAGACGTGCAGGATATTTACATCTCTTCCAAAACGTGAAAAATCTTTTCGCCTGTTGCCTGCAAATTTAGATTATTTGGTTTCAAGTCGGTCTCATGTTCTCTTTCTTCAAAAGTTATTGAGAAGAGATTTGCTTTGTGATCTGCATAAATAAAATGGCGTCAATCAGATTTAATTATAAAAAAAATGTATAATACGGGCAAGCGACTTGACGAAAACTGGAAAAAAAAAATGTTGAGGCTAATTAAGAGCTCTTACCCGGGTCGACGTTTTTGGGCGATTTTTTCTAAGAAATGCGGTAAATGCGGTGAATTTTTGTAAGATATGCGGTGATTACGGTGAATGCGGTAATTAGGAAATATTTCAGCGCTTTTCACCCCATTTCTTACAAGAATTCACAGCAAAATTCTCCGCGTTTCTTAGAAAAGTTCATCACATCGACTTTTGTGGCAAATTAAGGTAAGAAATGCCGTGAAAAAGATACTTCACCGCATTTCACCGCAACTCTTGTAAAAAATCACCGCGAAATTCACCGCATTTCTTACAAAAACTCACCGCGAAATTATTAGCATTTCTTACAAAAATTCACCGCAAAATTCATAGCATTTATTGCAAAAACTCACCGGATCGACTTTTATGGCAAAATTTGCCGCATTTTTTTCCAACGTTTATTAAATCTGCTTTAAATTCACAAGAAACACAATTAAGCAACTGCAGATGCCACAGTGAACTAAGAAGCTGTATACATGGAGTAGGTAAGAGGTTCGAAGCCCAGTCCGTAAGTTTGTTGTTTGCGAGAATTCTGTTTTTTGAAACATGTAAGTAGTAAATATAGGGAGCACTGGGAAAGGGGGGGTTATCATGCCATGGGGATAATAGGGTATAGATTTGCATGGGGATAATAGGGTATAGATTTGCATGAGGATAATAGGGTAAAGATTTGCATGGGGATAATAGGGTATAGATTTGCATGTGGATAATATGGAATGATCCTTAGCCATGGGATAATAGGGTATGCATGCGGATAGTCTAAATTTAGTTTTATGGCGTATGGATTATTACATGGGATAATATCGTATGGATTATTTGCATGGTGAAAAAAGTTAATGTATTTACATGTACGGAAACAATATGGGGGAAGAGTGAAGCGCGAGGACAAAACAATTGGGGAGGCAAGTAAGGAAAAAATAAATTCATTTTGAAAAACTTTGGTGAAGGGAATGGCATCAACGATTGCGACGGTAGACATAAAAAGTATTCACGAAAACTATTTATTTTTGAACGAAAATTATCCTGATTATGGAAAAAGATTTGTGTACTTTTTAGCAACTTGTTTGCAATTGGATCACAACATTGATCTTGACATTGCTCTTAAACTTCGTCCCTATGGGGGAATAATTGGTATTGATAATTCGTCGCTGGACAAATATTTCAAATCTTTCAAAATTTTGAGATTGCATGCTATTCTTCATGACGCTGCGGGTTTCGTTTATGAGTTTAGCGAAAAAGGACCGGGTTACTCATACGTTTTACCTTGTCTAGTAACAAACGAGTATCTTGGTCACGTGACCGGCCTTGCATTTTGTCTTTACGTGAAAACTTTCAAAGGACGATTGTTCAGTATGTTGGAATGCAGAAATCACGAGCGGTTGTTCTCGACTTTGAAGGTTTTCGGAATAAATCTGGCTTCATAGTTAAAGAACTTGCTATTGCTACTGAGAACTTTATCGACTTAATTTCTTTTCTACCTCCCAATTCATACAGAACGCTCTCGTCAAGTGATCAAAAGTCTTACCAGTGGGTTTCTAAGTTTTTGCACGGTCTGCTCTTGGAAACCGGAGAATATCCTTACCGCTATTTGCAACAAATCATAGACAGCATTATTCTTCGATTTCCATTAGCGGTATTTTACGCCAAGGGCAAAGAGAAAAGAAGTACTCTCACGGAACTACTTCAAAAAAACGTAATAAATTTAGAGATATTGTCTTTTCCAAAAGTTGAACATTTGAAGTTGTATTGAGAAACTCCTGTTTGCAACCTACATGCACTGAGTTGCCCAAAAAGACAGAAGAGCAGGCATTGCGCGAGGAAGAAAGCCCTGTTGTTCTATCACTGGTTGATGAATGAATCGACGTCCAGAGAAGACAAATCCATCACTGCTTCAAGTGAGTTTATCTCCAAGTTTGACAGTCTACAGTTGCATAGCGCCCGACAATCAATTGACTGCAACACTAGTCAAGGAGGAAAGAATTGACTCTCGTGGACAAACAATTCTGAGAAAACAGCAGATTGTGTGTGGTGGCGCTGAAATAGAAGCTTTTAAGAAATATCTTTCTCTTGTGGAATACTTTCAATTGTACCATGTCTATACAAGAGAAAATGCAAAGACTGAAACTAACCCCTTTACCTATGCCCAAGCGTGCAGTACCAATTCTGATGTCTCTGGACGATGAGAGTCTTCCCAAAGAAATCAAGCGGCGGGTGAAAGAAAACAATGTAGAGTCCATTGTTTTCAGAGATAAAGTAGACTCAATAAATGCAAATTATACAATAACTTACAGAAATGATGACAAAGACTCTGAATATGTGTTGTATGAAATATATATCGCTGAATATTTTTGTAACAAGTTTGCAATTCATTTTTCACAAATAAATTTTTAAAATGAGTCAAGCGGAAGATCAGTTGGATTCGGGCGGAGGTATAACTGACTTGGTTTTCGACGCCGAGCACCAAGAAAGACAGTCTTGGAGGTTCTGTAATTCGAGATTACTTCGATCAGAAGTGGTATATTTTACACAAATTTCAATAATAATATTTCTCATAACTGTTTCTCTGATCAAATTAGTCTTTTTCAAACTTGATTGCGAAGAATCAACATTTTGGTTTTCTCTACTCTCGTGCACAGTTGGGTACGCTCTTCCTAATTCCAAGTTATGAACAAAATAATTTCAACTTCTGACAGGTTGTTCATGGCTGTTTGCGGGCCATCGTGTTGCGGAAAAACTGAGCTGATTTTCAAAATGTTACTACATGGCACTTTTTCCCCAGAGTTTCCAAAAATCTTTTATTTTTATCAGCATGATCAGCCAAATTATCAGTCATTAGAGAAAAATTTGAACGTAGAATTCAAACAGTTTTCTGGTTTTGAACTCGTTTCAGAGTTAGAAAACTGTCTGCTTGTTTTTGACGATTCATGTGAAGAAATTTTCAACGACAAAGAGTTTTCTAAATTAGCAACTGCGGGGCGACATAGAAACATTAGTGTGATATATGTTAAACACAACTTGTTTCAACAGAGCAAATGGTCTAGAACAATTGATTTGAATACAACACACATAATTTTGTTCAAATCACCACGAGACACACAGCAAATTAATTTTATTGGTCGACAACTGAATAACACACAATTTTTGAAGGAAAGTTATGAGCTAGCAATCAGGAAGCAATTTGGTCATTTGTTAATCGACTTAGATCCAAAAACATCCGACGTCTTACGTTACTGTTCAAATATTGTTCCTCCAGGTCCATCAATTTTCTATCTTCCATCAGCTAAAGCTGTTATCACCAACTTAACTGATGAGAGAGAAAGAACTATGTATGCTGCGGCAGATGCTAGATATATCGGACTCAAAAGTAGGAAAAATAATCAAGACAGCTCCAAATAAGTTCATTAAATTCCTTTGCGAGTGCTTACTCAATATTGAATGGAAACGTTCCAGTTAATAAAACCAAATTAGAAGGTTACGAGAAATCATTCAAAACACTATTATCTAATCAAACAAGTTTGAAACTAAAGAGGAAACTTTTAGCCAAAGAAACAGAATTGGTGAGAATTGTTGGATTTTCTTGCTATCGATACTTGACAAAAGAATAATGCATACGGAAGAATTCATTTTAATTCCAAAACGAATGTTTTTGTCACATCAACCTGTAAAAAATGAAATTTTGGAAATCCTGTTGAAACTATGAGCAGTGTTTACGAAAACAAGGAGGCTACTAAAGAAGAAACATCAGAACCAGTCAGCGAAGACAGTGAGATTGAACCAATATTAAAGAAACAAAAAATTTCTCAATTTGAGTCTATAATATCTGAACTTGAACCAATGGAGAAAAACAAAATTAAGCGATCTGAAATCTTACTTGAACACATTATGCAATCTGACGTCATTTCCATTGGAGGAAACGATGTACTTCATATCAATAAAGAACCACTGGGCGTTAAAATTTCTACTTTTTTGTATAATTTACAGCAAAGCACAAAAAAAATTGACATTAAAAAGTACTCAAAAATTTTGACTGCTCTCGATATATTACCACATTTAGTTGCAAACACTTATGCCAAGCAAATCTTGGAAAACTCGTCAGAAATTGAACAAGAATTCTACCCAAGGCGAGAAAAACCCCGCAGTAGTGGATCCAAATCAAACCCAACAAGAGATTACGAAGAAACAAGTGACGAAACGACAGACAAAAAAGAGACCAGTCAAAAGAAATGGTCTTTCTTCTCCTGAGGTAAAACGTTTGGAACAACTTTATTTAAAAGGACCAGCTTCCTATGGAAGCACAAAACGCTTACATAATCAGAGCAAGCTACCATTAGGCAAAGTGCAGTCCTACTTGGAGACAAAACCGTCTTTCACAAAGTACCGTTCAATTCGATTAAAATTTCCCAGGCTTAAACTTTTTGTAAAGGACATTAATGAGATTTGGTCATTGGATTTGGCGCACGTTGACAAACTAGCCAAATATAACCGTAACATAAAATATCTCTTGGTAGCAGTTGACTGTCTATCAAGATATTTGCGTGTGGAACCCTTGAAAACAAAGTATGCGACGGAAACAGCTGAAGCATTCCAAAAGATGATCAAAAATAAGCAGCCTGAAAAAGTGTGGGTTGACGATGGTAAAGAGTTTCTTGGAGCTTTCAAACAATTGTGCAACAATTGTGGAATTCATTTATACAGTACTTTCAGCGAAAAAAAGTCTGCATTTGCAGAGAGGAACATTAGGTCACTAAAAAAGATAATTCATCGGTACCTTGAAGAAAAGTGGACATATTCCTACATTGACCAATTAGACCAATTTGTGAAAACAATCAATTCGAGAGTAAATCGGGTAACTAAACTTGCCCCAAATAAAGTTACCAAAAAGGATGTGCCGCGGTTAGTGTCATTGATCGCGCAAAAAAGCACAACTCAGAAGCCCAAGTTTTACATTGGGGATTTTGTGAGAATAGTTAAAAAGGACAAAGCTTTCTGGAAAAGTTATAAGCAATCATTCACAGACGAAGTCTTTGAAATAACGGGAATACCTACATTAAACCCACCAACATACTCTTTAGTCGACGCTAACAACGAACCAATTCAAGGAAAATTTTATCAACCAGAATTACAACTTGTCAGGCTCCCTCTCGTTGAAAATGTCCAATAACCGGTTTGAAGACGAGTTTACAGTTCACGTGGTTTCATCAGCTTCAATGGAAATATTTGATTCAAACACACTTGCATCATTTCGGAATTTTTTTAATGACGAAATCCAACTTTCAGGTGATTGGCGAGTGGCGCTAAGTGAAATCATATTCCCAACAAAAATAGAAAATATTGTAAACAGAAATCTGACTGTATACAACTTAAAAGATTATGAAGATTCCCAAAAGATGTCTTCTGGAGCCAATGTTATTTCTAGACCTTATAGCGGGCAAAAACTAGCTTATATGCCAGGAACATTTGATACGGTGGCGCAACTTCTTGCCACAATTAAGCGCACAGTTGGATTACCCAATTTTTCTTTCAGAGAAATTAAGAGCTCTGGAAAATACGAAGTTTTGCTAGGGAAATATGAGGGAATTACGTTTCCCAGTGAAGATCCCTAGCATCATTGGCTTTGACGTATCCCCAGCATCATTGGCTTTGAAGGTATTCCTGACGGTAACGGAATTCATATTGGGTACAAAATGAATCCAAATGAAAACAGGCTTATGAAAAGTGATGATACAAAAGCATATTATGGGGAATTTCCAGCCGACCTTTGTGCTGGAAAGCACCTTATTTTCATCTATACAAACATAATTGAATACCAATACGTCGGTGACACTAAGGCGCCTCTTTTTAGAGTCATTGATTCAAAACAACGTCTGAAAAACGGTAGTGTATGTGAGCTTGAACCAACTCATCGGATCGTTTTTACAAATTTAGACTACAAAAAACTTTTGACCAACACAATTCAATCAATTTCAATTGAACTGCGGACGGAAACAGGACAATTAGTTCCGTTTTCGGGAACTGGAAAAGTTATTCTAACACAACAATTCAAAAAGTTTTCCCAATAAAATGGATTCTTACTATGCTAATCAAGCGACGTCTTTGCCTCATTTCCCTGGACATTATCGACAAAGAGGAAGTGGTTTTGGAGCTTTAGCTGCAGGAATTGGACGTGTTGCACTGCCCCTAGCACGTCGCTTCATTTTGCCAACTGCTAAACGTATCGGGAAAGAGCTCCTGAAACAAAGTGTACCAGAGATTCTGGATGTAGTGGGCAACAAAAAATCTCCTAAACAAGCAATTAAGAACACAATTTCAAAAACTGTTAAAAAACAGACTGGCGGATCTCGACGAATTACTTCACGTCGGAGGTAATCAATACGAGGCAAGCCAATGAAAGTAGGCGAGAAACGCAGAAAGACCATTTCAACGCATAGAGCACCAAAAAGAAGTCGGTCGGATTTTTTTGCTAAAGTGAACGATGATCGCTAATTTGTTACCATCAGAAGCAACTCACAGCTCATTGGATTTATTTGAAAAACCCTAACTGCTGGTGACTTTTGATGGTAGTTTTTGTCAAAAATTGGGTCCAATCTACAGCCCAAACGGACCCATGTTAGAATTTGAAGTCGCTGGTGACAGAAACAACTTCATTGATTTACAAAAAATTTTCCTCGAAGTTAAATGTAAAATTGTCCAGTCTTCTGAAGCTGATTTGAAATATGACGCTACAGCCGCCGCTGACATTAAAAAAACAGATTCTCCCTACTTTTGCAATAATGTGTTACATTCACTATTCTCTGATTGTACAGTGTCTGCTAATGGACTGAAAATTTCGAACGCTAACGGAAATTATGCTCACAAAAGTTTCATTGAAACCGAGTTCTCACATAATAAAGATGCAAAAAATACATGGCTGGCCTGTCAGGGATACTCTTATGAGGAAAACCCGGGAACGCTATCAACTGCAGAAGTGAACAGAAGAAAAACTTTGGTGAGACAATCAGCTGAATGCACCTTCTATGGCAAAATTGCTGTAGACTTTTTCACTTGAGACAGACATCTGCTAAGTGGTGTGACACTTCGAATTGCATTCAGACGCTCAATTGATGATTTTGTTATGATGTCTGATGATGCTGCGAAACAATACAAAGTAAAAATTGTCGAAGCTAATTTGTATGTGCGGAAGATGACCCTCAATGACACTGTTGTGTCCGCTATTGAGAAAACATTATTGAGTAGTCCCGCCTCCTATCCTTACCTTGAAACGCTCACAAAAACGTTTCTGGCTTCAACGGGTCTACACAGCTGGAAACAAGAAGATATATTTGCGAGAGAACCAATTCGCCGACTGGCGATCTGCTTAAATACAAATGAAGCTTTTCTGGGTAACAACCGGCAAAATCCATTTCATTTCCGAAAATTCAACCTAGAGCAGATTTATGTATATCGAAACGGTTTGCCTGTGGCAGATAGTCCAATATCTACAGCTGACAACAAACGTCTTTACTTTAATACAATATCGGATCTAGCTTACATTGATAATGGACATGGAATAAGTTTGACAGATTACCCAAACCATTTTATAATGGTTTTTGATTTGACCAGTACCCAACAAGCATCCCATGACTTTATTCACCCTGAACTGACAAACTGTTCAATATCTGTTGAGTTAAAATTTTCTGTGGCCTTACCAAACAATATTGAAATTTTCATTATTGGTGAAAAAGCTAGTACAATTTTTGTTGATAGTGCAAGAAGAGTATCAAAGAATCACATTTTGACAAACTAAAAAAATGGACGAAGATGATATCAATGATCTTATTCAAAGATGTGCTTTACTCAAGCATAAATTTCTGGGTGTCTTCGCTGCAAATAATTTTCCCCAAAAGTTGAAACCAAACAGTTTCCTAACTGTTAACGCAGCAACTGCAGAAAGTTTTGGCACCCATTGGTTACTATTGTGCCAGAAAGAGGAGGAGGATCAATTGTTCTTCGCTGATCCTCTCGGACAGTCTATTTCGTCTTACAAAGATGTCTACCAAAGAATAATTTCTCTAGAAGAAAATGCAAAAATTTATCTGTTACTGAAGGATCAGCCAATTCAAAGTAAAAACTCAAAACTTTGTGGACTTTTTTGTATTTATATTGCTCATTATATTTTTAACTCACAAAAAATTGTAAAACTGAGTGATGCTCAATTAATTCGCTTTGCTTTTCATATGCTGTATTAACCCTTCCTTGATTGCAATAAATTATTTTTTCAAAATTTAAATTTTTCTTCGTACACAAGGCGAACACTCAACAAATCAGTATCAATATTTAATTTTCCATATCCACTAACAAAAATATCCATAATTTGACAAAAAGCACCAGAATGAGGACCAGACAAAATGTTTTCAACTCTTCGGATAGTTTCACTATTAACAAAATTTTTTTCGGATAGTTTTCACTATTAACAGTTTGAACTTGTTTCGATGGAGGACGGGCGTTGTAGATCGTCTTTTGAGCAACTACTGTCATCTTCGCACAGGGTTTTTGATTTATATTCACTTGTTTTGCATTGCTAATTTTCATATTATTGTGGCAGGCAAAAGCTGGCAGTTGTTTGCGTACTGTCTGTGAGTCAACTTTATCTGCGGAGCTGTTGAATTCAACCGCCAATTTGAGCTTTGTAAAAACGTCTCCATTAGTCTCCAAAGTTGTTGCAGTCGAAAATAAAAATTTGAAGGTTGTAAAAATACAAGGCACAGGAAACTTTTGGTTTCTTTTCAAAGTTTCCTTTTCAAAAGTTGTTGTATCAAGCAAAACGTGATAATGGTTAGTTACTAAGCCGCAAAACTCAGAATCAAAATGGGCACACACTGCATAAACATTTGTGTTAGAAAGGGTAGGTTTCTCTTCGACAATCTGAAACTTGAACTGTTTTTGAAATTGTTTAAAGTAATGTGGTGAACGCTTGTACATCCCCTCAACCATTTTTGTTGCTGGTCTTGGAAATTTCTTCTGACTTTTGTTGGAATCGTGGTTTTTTTGCTGGAGGGGGTTTTGTTGATTCCTCTTCTGTGAACTGAGAGCGTATATCTGCTGACTTTTCAATCAAGTTCTCAAATTCTTGAACAGTTAGAGAAACTCTCTGGTGAAATTCGTAATTGCTTTCCGCTTTCTTGAACAATTTTAGAAACACATAGCTACCCGTCCTTTCATACGTTTTCACAGTTGCTCTGATCAAGCGCTTATCAGTTTTCGAAATGTCGAAATAACAATCGCCGAATTCTGTGTCTTTAGTGGAAGTGAAAGGCATGCCGCAACTTGATATTATTTCCCTTAACAATTATTGTGAACGCTCCAACTCAGGGACGACGGCAAGCTTGGATTACACGTGAGTCATCAAACACTCAATTAAAAACAAATGATTGGCGAATACAGTCTCAAGTACGCCTACGGCGTACTTGAGTCTGTTCATTACAATTTTTATGGCAAACATATGGTGCACGAATGTGATATTTTGAACAATTTTCACATGCATAAAGCGCTCATATAAACTAGAAATTAGAAACAGATGCGACCTCAGATAATAAACATACATGTTGAACACAATTTCGAAGCACTCATATACACTAGAAATTAGAAACAGATGCGACCTCAGATAAGAAACTTACATGTTGAACACAATTTCAAAGGCATAAAGCAATCATATACACAACAAATTAAAAGCACATGTGACCTCAGATAAGAAACTACACATTGAACACAATATATAACAACAGTTAATTGAAAACAGATGTAACCCTAGATAACAATCTGTGGTACGCTCAAGTTAAAATTGTCTGTATGTTGGCTCAAAATTAAAAACAGATGTGATCCTCTAGCTTACGTGAAACAAATGCAAAAGTTGTACACAGAAACCCTGAGCTATAATTCGGCGGCATTCATATATGTGTTGAGTCAAATTGCAGTTTGTTTCCAGCAACAAATTCCAATCTGATTAATTGAATTCTTTTAACACTTAACTTTTGAAATGTCGGTTAAAATTCTCGCAGAATCAGAGTCTTCCTGTGAAAGAACTTTGGTTAATCGAACAGTTTATGAAAACTTTGTTGTTCTCATCCAACAACGAAAACAGGACAATGTCTGGAACACTTACCATCACTTTCTTCTTCCAAAGCTTCTTATAAATGCAATTTCCGCCCTGCCAGAAAAAACAGACCCTTCGGAATGCAGCATTCTTACCTCAGGAGGTCACTTACCTGCAAAAGTATTGCCAGCATTTCAAGATTGTAATATGGACACATTACCAGAAGAAACCAAACGAATTCTCTACCGCTACGACTGTGAGTGCGTACCCTTGTTTGAAAATCAACTCGGAGCATATCAAGCTTGTGATGATTTGGCCAATTTGTGGGGAATCAGTTCATCACCTGATTCGCCTCACAGTGAATCGACACTATCTAGTCTACCCACAACACCGGCAATTGACCCAAGTCCAACTGTTACGCCGGCACCCAGCCCATCTCTCTTTGCTGAAATCAGGAACCCTCCAAACGATTTCGATAACTTTGACGAGAACGTTCTGTCCGGAACAACTTTTCAAACGCCAAAGCGAGAGGCTATGAGCGAGAGTTTCCAAACACCCACGTGTTCAGAGACTCCAAACGTTAGCGGTGCACCAAAAAAGCGACGACCAGAAAATTCTTTGTTGGACTTATTCGATTAAATTAACTTAACTAGAACTTGAAACTTTACTTTCATATAAAAAACTGTTTCAAATTTGAGATGTTAATTTGTGCGTGTTTGTGTTATACATTTTACTTCGTTTCTATTTCTTGAATTTGTAATACAACTTCTTTTTTGTCCGTTTTGTGTTTCTATTCAAAACTTAGACAAAAATATAATTCAAGTAAGTGATCATGTTCGGACTTGTTCAGGGAAGATTTTTACTTTCCCCTATGACGCAAGCACAGATATCATTCTCCAAGCAGGCATTCATGTACCGCAATCACTATGAACTGTTTAGTTTTTGTGGTAATAATCCACAATTTGACTTTCGAATCAATAAAAACTCTAAACATCTGCTTGTTAAGCCTAAAGTTATATGGAATTAACACAATTTCTGTTTTGCAAAATGTGTGCGGTTTTTAGCTCAAAAGACCTGTTAACATTATGCCAAAAGAGTAGCAGCATATGAACTCTGAAACCAATTCATAAATTGGAAAAGTTGTCGAAAATTGTAATCCGTCAGCGATAAAATTCGAAAAATTGCACTTGAAAACCCAAATGATGTCATTAGGTTCGGTTAAAAAAAGTTTTTACGTCCTCTAGCAGCACCGCCTAGCTTTGCGCTCTCGTTCAACAGGGTAAAAAAAGCAGGTTTGTGAAAAAAAAATTTTGAAAAAATTGAGAAAAAAAATTTTTTTTGATAGATGACCTCTGACCTTTGACCCCAAAAATGAGGGCTTCAAAAAACACTTGGGATGAAACTGATGGTGCAGGGGTTCTCAGCACACTGTGTTCTGCAAAACATCTCATCACGCTCGTCAAATTTAACTTAACCGTTACGGAGATAATTAGCGCCTAATTAACGGCTAATTAGTGACTAATTAACATAATTGCTAATTAATGAAAAAAAAATTGGAAATTTTTTTATACCAATGTCTTTGTGGGAACATGCTGGATGTTTTTGGTCATAAGCATCATGGCCGAAAAATGGCTCCTTCACCGATTTCCAAAACATCTGGTCATCAATGTCACATTAACATCTGGCATTAATTAGCATATGAAGTACCCTAAGGAAAGATGTTAGATCGCGTTTCTTTGCATTTTTGCACATTGTGGGCCCACGGCATCAATTTCTCTCATAACACCTGTCATCGAAAAAGGCTTCAGAAAAAAGACACATGTTTCTGTCATGTAATTGTCATTTAATGACATTGATTTATGATGATTGACAGAAAAAATAACTTTTTTTCGGTTCGTTTTAGAGCAATTTTTTTAGTGCGGACCTATGTTTTTCGTCCCGGGGAGCAATTTTGCTCATCACACTTGACAGCGTAGGACAACTCTAACCACCCGTTTTTTAAGAGGTCTAAAATGGTAATTTTTTGAAAAACTCAAAAGAAAGTAACATGTTTCTCCGCTTTTTGAAATGCGTTTTTTTAGGTGATTCACAAAAACCACACTCGGTATGACCCCTCTGAGAGTCTACTAGCACATAGTTTTGAAATCGGAAAGTGTTTTATATCTTTTTTGCGTTTATTTTCAATAAAAATTCGAACAGAAAATTTCCCGCCAGTTTCAACCAATAAACTTTGACGAATTCAAATGTTTGAAATTGGCGCCCACCAAACTACGTTGTTATACAGAATGCCTTCATGTAACACCCTTCGTAGCGAATGCAATTACCACAAAGTGCAATACTAGTTTTCCGAATCATTCAATTTTTTCCTAAATTCAATTCAAATTGTTATATTCAAGTCAAGTTGTTATATTCTATCGTCATGACTTTTGCTTGTCGGTATTGCGACTCTGTGCTTAGCACTAGAGGAAATCGTTCTCGCCATGAAACAAAATTTCATCCAGATGAAATGAAATTACCAACTTATCACTGTTCTTTGTGTGAGTTTACATCTCGAAAAATGTCAGAACTGGAGGAACACATGCAAACTCAACATTCAAGGTTCACAAACTGTTGTCGGGCTTGCCACCTCGGATTCAACAGTTCGCACCTCTATGCCCAACATGCAAGGTCAGTTCATTCAATTCCAGTCTTTGGTGCTGAGTTTCAACCTACTCAACCCTCCGATCAGTCAGCTTTTAATGGCAGTCTTCAATCCTACTCAATAGAACCCACGGATGACGAAATGGTGCCAGCAAGAGACCTCCAGGCATTCATGAAGTTCAAACAGGAGCGAATTCAGGAGCTGATTGATCAAAAACTATCAGCGGGCCCGCAAAAAGTTCAATTCTCAACAGAACTGCAACTTTTCAAACAATTTCGTGACCCTGATGAAGACGACGAGCGTATCACCATCTTCGCTAACTCTCTGATGACTCCTGTGTACGCTGAAGGGCTCTCAAATGACAATTTTGTAGAAATGGTGGAAAAAATGCTCGCTGTGTTGTTCACCTTTGCCTCTTCTGGAAGTGATTGGATGTTGGAAAGAGTTATTCGCGTCAATATTAAGTTCGCCAAATACAGACCGGCCACTGGATCTTCATTTATTGCCTTACCAACAAAGTTACAAAATTGTAGAGCCCTTCTCAACATAAGGAACCATACAGACAACAACTGTTTCATTTACAGCTTTATCGCAGCTTCCTATCTTAAGTGCAACAATTTTGAGGGAGAAGAAGGACGAAATGACTCTTTAAAGCTAACATCACCCGAGTTCTATCAAAACATGTCATCGCTTCAGCCTGCTGGTGAGTTTTCAATGCCCATGGGTTTCAATGACATTGATAAGTTTGAAACACTTAACGACGTAGAGGTAAACGTTTTTGGATTTGAAAACCGAGATTTGTTTCCAATGCGGGTGTCTAAAGGACAACTTCCGAATTGAGCCTCGATTTGCTTCTTCTTTATGAGAATGATAAACACCACTACGATCTTATCAAAGATTCGTGCAGGCTGTTCTGCTTCATCAAAAACATCAAATTCAAGTCAACTCTTCACTTATGCCGGAACTGTCTTTACTTGTGTCACAAGGATGTTAATAACTTTAAGGATCATGTTGAAGTTTGCGGTAATAATCCACCAGCTGTTATCCGCATGCCAAAACCAGACAAAAATTTATACAAATTCACAAACTGGTCAGCTACTTGGTTTGCTCCCTTAGTCATCTATTTTGATTTCGAGTCGTTTCTCAAACCAGTGGCCTCCTGTGCTCCAAGTGAAGAGAGAGCTTCATCGCGACCAATTGAAGTTCACGAACCATGTGGCTTTGCATTGACTGTTATTGAGCACGGCAACCCCGAGCCCAAATTTACTCATTTGGACAGCTCGGAAAACTGCATGCAAAATTTCGTTCAAAAGATTCATAAACTTGCTAAGGATATACACGAACAGAAGCGCAAACACCCTTTCTTCCGTGGTGACCGATCATCTCTTCATAAAGATGCGAGCAAACAGTGTTGGATTTGTGAAAACGAATTCTCAGAAACTGACGAAAAAGATCTGGACCACTGCCATTACAGCGGCGGCTTCCTGGGTTGGGCCCACCCACAGTGTAACAGAGCGCGCCGGAATTCCAATTTTATTCCCGTAATTGGACACAACATCCAAAATTATGACCTCCATCATATTTGTCTTAGTCTGCAAAAGTGCGAACCGACAACAACAATCAACGTCATACCAGCAACAGACGAAAAATACATTGCAATGATGCTGGGAGTGCAAGTTGATAGAGTTGAGAGGGCTGACAAGAAGGTCGTACCTGTTTACGAATATCTACGCTTCTTTGATTCTTACAAACTCTTCAACGGATCTCTCGAAAAGCTGGTGGAGTCCTTGCCAGAGTCAGAGTTTGGTATAATGGAGTCTATGTTCGCCCATATTCCTGCACCTGACAGACAACTTCTGAAGCAGAAGGGTTATTACCCTTATTCCTACATGAGCGACCGGTCAAAGTTTGCGGAGAGGGAGCTGCCGGCTCTCAGCAAATGGACGAATTCTTTGGAAAACGGAAAAATATCAATCAATGAGTCCGAATTAGATAAAGCGAAGAAGATGTGGCAGCTGCTAAACTGTGAGACAATGCAGGACTACCACGATTCCTATTTGAAACTGGACGTTGCCCTTCTGGCCTGCTGTTCGGAATACTGTCGCAAAATCAGTTTCCAGACATACAGATTGGACGTGGCGCAATTTTTCACAGCTCCAAATATGGCAAAAGATGCAGCTTTACGGATAACAAAAGCACGCGTAGAATTTTTGACAGAACCCGAGCACCTGCACATGATTGAACAGTCAGTAAGAGGCGGAATTACTTCCGTATTCGAAACGAGGTACTTCAAAGCCAACAATCAGTTCTTACCGGGCTTCAACCCAGAAGAGGCTTCCACATTCGGGTTGTGCCTCGACGCTAATAATTTGTATGGGGGTGTCATGCAGAAAGAGCTGCTTCCGATCGGAAGCTTTAGATTTGCCAATGAAGTTTTCATGAGCCAGATCTTGAATATGCCTCAGGATTCTGCCATCGGCTACTTTGCTGAAGTGGATCTGCAATGTCCTACAGACGTTCACGACAACCAAAGGGATTATCCGCTAGCGCCTGTAAAGGAAATTGTACAAGGCGTGTGGCTAAGCGATTTCCAAATCAACCTAAAAGAGCAGTACAATATTCCTGAAGCTAAGGTCCCTAAACTACTGCAAACACTGTTTGACAAGAAGAACTACGTAGTCCATTATAAATTACTCCAATTATATGTGCAACTTGGATTACGTATAACGAAACTTCACCGCGTGCTGCAATTCAATCAGGAACGATGGCTCGAACCGTATATTACCTTGAATAGCAATATGCGGAAAAACGCAACTAATAAATTCCAACAGAATTATTATAAACTCATGAATAATTCTGTATATGGCAAAACAATTGAGTCGAAAAGGCGACAGTCGAGGGTGGAAATTACACGAAATGCGGAGAGAGCAGAAAAACTTGTTTCGAAATTCGAATTTGAGAGATTCAAAATATTTGGGGAGAACATGGCCGCTATGTGCAGCAAGCCGAAAATTATAACATGGAATACGCCGACTATTGTGGGTGCAACTGTGCTCGACTTGTCTAAGTACTATATGTACCGCTTTCATTATCAAGTTATGCGATAAAACTTTCAATGTCGTCTATTGTACTCGGATACAGACAGCCTCTTATATAGAATTGAGTCAAAAGATCTGTATGAGGATTTAGCCAATCAATCTGCGGAAGTAAAAAACGAATTCGATTTTTCATCCTATCCAGAAGACCACCCACTTCACGACAACAACAATAAGTCTGAAGTCCTTAAATTCAAGGACGAATTCAGTGGAGACTATATATCCGAGTTTGTGTGCCTCAAACCCAAGATGTATTCAATCACATCAAAAAGTTAGTCCATATAATGAATAATTTCTAACCCCTTCCCTCAGTAATTTGAATGCAAGTTAAGTGCGTTGGAGGAAACTACATAACAAAACTTAATAGTTTATTGTAAAACATGTTTACCTTGTTTAGGTTGTCGCAAGTTGTCTGCTAAAGGTGTGACCAGGGCAGCCCAAAAACTTCTCACCCACGAATTATATAAAGAAACTCTCCAAACGTCGAAACCAGTTAGAGCGGTAAATACAAGAATAACATCCGAAAATCATGTACTGAAAACGGTGACAGCTAATAAAATATCTCTATCCGCATTTGATAATAAGAGATATATCTGCGGAGATGGGTTGCGAACGCTCCCATATGGACACTTTTCTGTGTTGGGCGATAATCAAAGCGAAACGTCTAGTTCGCTCGGATGGTTTGATCCTGACCAAAGTCAAATAAGTTGGGATTAGAGTACAGAGAATAGTGACAATTTAAGTGAAATTTTTCGTGACACTGAAGTGGATTGGGACTTTCCAACATATCTACCACCCCCGGAGAAAAGAATGAGAAAACACTGTAGCGATAACTTGAACCTACTTCTGGACAATGCCAGCCACTATTCGCCGCCCGATCCTGGTTTCATTAATGCGGGAGGAATAAGAGATGAGGACATTTCTGATGACCAAATTGTTGACTTTGATAGAAGCAGCTCAGAGGAGGAACAAAGTTTTTGTTCATTCATTGATTTAGAAGCTACAGAAAGTAGCGGCAAACAGTGAAAGGGACAGTGTACAAACTCAATTTCATAGTGTGTTGAATTCAAAATAGTGTTGAGAAATACTTTGTGCGAGATTTGTTCAGATTTTGTTTGGAGTGTTGCTTTAATTTGAACGCCCCTGATTCAATTTTTATTTTCAGTTCAATTTGTACGAAAGTTTCTTTAGCCTAAGTTCAATAAGCGGACGGTCAAGTTAGGGGAAAAAGAAAGTCAGACGGCGAGACAATTACCGCTACATTATCCGCATAAGAACGTATCCGCATGCAATTATATAACGTATTATCCGCGTGCAATTATATACCATATTATCCGCATGAAATTATATACCATATTATACCCATGCAATTATATACCATATTATCCCCATGCAAATCTATACCCTATTATCCCCATGCAAATCTATACCCTATTATCCCCATGCAAATCTATACCCTATTATCCCCATGGCATGATAACCCCCCTTTCCCAGTGCTCCCTATATTTACTACTCATGTAAATTACTCAGAATAAAACCCTAAGGTTAGATAACTACATGCTCTAAAATGTTAAATAAATTAATCAGCATTGTTATTAATATAATAATCCTCAAATTGTGGCTGTTCGTTCCCATAGGTAAAAATAGGATTTGAAGGCTCATATTTGTCTATTAACGGGTACTTTCTTGTGTTGATCGAGCAAAAACTCAGTTAAAACTTTGTTAAATCAAGTTTTACTGTTATAAGTTCCTATTGAAGAGGGCAATTTGTGCCATTTTTGAACTCTTTTCAAGATTAAAGATTTGTTACTCCACTTCGTTTTTGTTTTGGTTTTTTAATTTGATTTGTTCTATTGTTCTGTCTAGTGTTATGGCAACTAAAAGACATATTAAAATTTTCGTATGTTTCCCATTGTCTTATATCTGTTTGTAGCTTCATTAGGCTAACTTTTGAGATAAGCAATTCAGCTGAAAAGGATACGATCTTTAATGAGAAGATCAATGAATGCCGTGAATGTTGGAATGAAATTGAATTCTAAATGCTAAATCAACTGAGAGTGGTAATAAAGATTAACGCTAAAAACCGTGAACATTGAAAACGTTCCAAAAAATTTTCCCATTGAATAGAAATTTGACACACCCTTGATAAGATATGCAGGATATTTACATCTCTTCCAAAACGTGAAAAATCTTTTCGCCTGTTTCCTGCAAATTTAGATTATAATGTTTCAAGTAGTCTCAAGTTCTCTTTCTTCAAAAGTAATTGAGAAGAAATTTGCATTGTGATCTGCTAAAATGAAATGGCGTCAATCAGATTTAATTATAAAAAAATGTATAATAAGGGCAAGCGACTTGACGCAAACTGGAAAAAAATGTTGAGGCTAATCAACAGCTCTTACCCGGGTCGACGTTTCTGGGTGATTTTTTCTAAGAAATGCGGTAAATGCGGTGAATTTTTGTAAGGTATGCAGTGATTACGGTGAACGCGGTAAAAAAATATTTCAACAAGTTTCATTCCATTTCCTACAAAAATTCACAGCAAAATTCTGCGCTTTTTTTGAAAAGTTCACCACATCGACTTTTGCGGCAAATTAATGTAACAAATGAGGTGAAAAAAATAATTCACCGCATTTCACCGCAATTCTTACAAAAAATCACCACAAAAATCACGGCATTGCTTACGAAAATTCACCGCATCGACTTTTGTGGCAAAATTTGCCGCATTTTTTTCCAACGTTTATTGAATCTGCTTTAAATTCGCAAGAAATACTATTAAGCAAATGACAGATGCCGCAGTGGACTAAGAAGTTGTATACATGGAGTAGGTAAGATGTTGTAAGTATGTTTGTTGTTTGCAAGAATTCTCTTTTTTGAAACATGTAGATTACTCAGAATATAAGCCTATGGTTAGATTTCTACATGCTCTAAAATGTTTAAAACAATTAATCAGCATTGCTATTAATATAATAATCCTCAAATTGTGGCTGTTCGTTCTCATAGGTAAAACTAGGATTTGAAGTCTCCTATTTGTCTATTAACGGGTACTTTCTTGTGTTGATCGAGCAAAAACTCAGTTAAAACTTTGTTAAAGCAAGTTTTACTGTTATACGTTCTTTTTGAAGAGGGCAGTTTGTTCCATTTTTGAACGCTTTTCTAGATTGAAGATTTGTTACTCCACTTCGTTTTTTTTTATAATTTGATTTCATTTCTTGTTCTGTCTAGTGTTATGGCGACTAGTAAACATTTCAAAATTTTCGGATGTTTCCCCTTGTCTTATATCTGTTTGTAGCTTCATTAGGCTAACTTTTGAGATAAACAATTCGGCTGGAAGGATACAATCCTTAATGAGAAGATCAATGGAGTGGTCAAATTTTATTCCCCAGTTTCTTTGCCTGTTTATGCGGTTTATGTTTTTAACTGTAACAGTTTGAAGGAAAACTCCACTGAAAGAAAGATGAGAGAGTACAACTGACTTGAAAACATCAATTCTTACTTTCGAAGGTATTTGATTTCTTACAAGATACAAAGAACTAGTTGCATTAGCCATTTTGCTTAAAACTGAGTTCAGATGATTTTCAAAGGTTAAATAAAGGTGATATTCAAAGGTTGGCACCTGTTGAATGCGGTGAAAAAAAATAATTCACCGCGATTCACCGCAAAAAGATGTGAAAAATACGTGGTGAAAATTATTCATTTTCACCGCATTTCTTACTAAAACTCACCGCCAAACTTCCACCCGGTTAGGTTTGAAGACTGTTCGGGTAGAATTTTCTAATGAAGTAAATTTCGCAATGAGTGTGGTAGAATAAAATAATTTTGCCGCTGATATCACGGCAATTTTCACCGCTATAAGACGTGGGAAGTTTGATGTAAAAAATGATTAATTTCACGGCTTTTCATCGCAAATCTTACATTACTTCTCTGTAAACTGGTACATCTGGAGGTCTACATAACAGCTGTTGTTGGGGTAAAATGAGTTATTGTATATTTAGTAACGAGAAAAGAACTTACGGCATCGGATGTGAGTTTTGCAGAAGTGAGCAGAATCATTTCTTGACTAGCATCTGAGATCCCTTGATCTAAAAGGAATATTTATTTAAAACAAGCTCTCAGTGTTAAAGTGGTCAAAAACGGTCAAATTGCGGTTAAAAATGTTAAAAATCAGATACACTAACTTGCTAAATTGTTTTACGACAGCAAATTACGTTTGTTTGCTATTTTTACCCATGATGGTCTGGGGATTTCAGTGACTTTTAACAACATAACATGTTCTAAGATGAATGAGTTATGAGATTCTGTGAGCTATCTTAGCTCTATGACTCAACTGAACTTCTCTTAAAGCATGTTTTCCGGGTCGCTTAAGTTTTCCAGGGCAGCAGCTTTAATTCAAAACAGGTTCTCTATTAATCACTTGAAAAACACTTGACTAACATACATTATTTAACTAAAATTTCTAAAAAATAATCGTCACAAAATTTTTTTTTTTGAAGCCCAGTTTAACTATTTTTTCTTGAAATTATAATAGCCGCATGTTCTAATTGTCGATACCCGGGCTATTTATATATTCTGTACAAATTCTCATGAGTTGAGTTTTGCGAGAAAATTGAGCGTTTTTCGTTAGATATTTGGATATCAATTAACTAATACCATGAAGTTTCCGACTTTGGAAGTTTTTTTAGAAACAAATGTTATCAGCGTTGGGCAACTTCCATTTTATTTTGCTTACTGTACATATTTTAAGGTTTATGAAATAAAAGTTTCCGGCATATTTCCGGCAAAAAAATTATCTTAAAAAAGTTGCCCATTATTGAAAGACTCGGTAGCACAGACATTATAATGCAAAAAGGTTTTTTATTTTGAAACAAAATACTACCACGTTTTTTAAAAAAAAACTTATGTATTTTTTGATCTTTTCTCTCAATTTTTTGTCATAAAGTGAAAGTTCCTCAATCAAAAAGTCAAAAATATGCTGGATGATTCAATATAATATATCGGATGCAAAATCTGCATCATCAATTTTCAAATGAAAAATCTTTTGTTGATGGAAAGCTGCAGATTATAGAAAAACACATTTTTGTTCCAACCCACTTTAGTGGGGGGGAAGAACTATATACTCAAAAAGTTCTTTTTTTTCAGTAAAATTTGGCCGATCGATATAATCATCGTAGAGAGTTGTGAGTGGTATCATTAAAAAGCCCATCTAGCGTAGAATATGCAATTGAAAGATTTTTTGAATTTTCTTTTTCTAAAGCGAGTTATCGTGGTTTAAATTTTTGTGAATATTGTGTTATTTTTTTCACATTTTCCGAAAATTTTGATTATGAATTATTTATTTATTACAATATTTATCAATTTTCGGCTAGAAGGATACAATCCTTAATGAGAAGATCAATGGAGTGGTCAAATTTTATTCCCCAGTTTATTTGCCTGTTTATGCGGTTTATGTTTTTAACTGTAACAGTTTGAAGGAAAACTCCACTGAAAGAAAGATGAGAGAGTACAACTGACTTGAAAACATCAATTCTTACTTTCGAAGGTATTTGATTTCTTACAAGATACAAAGAACTAGTTGCATTAGCCATTTTGCTTAAAACTGAGTTCAGGTGATTTTCAAAGGTTAAATAAAGGTGATATTCAAAGGTTGGCACCTGTTGAATGCGGTGAAAAAAAAATAATTCACCGCGATTCACCGCAAAAAGATGTGAAAAATAAGTGGTGAAAATTATTCATTTTCACCGCATTTCTTACTAAAACTCACCGCCAAACTTCGACCCGGGTAGGTTTGAAGACTGTTCGGGTAGAATTTTCTAATGAAGTAAATTTCGCAATGAGTGTGGTAGAATAAAATAATTTTGCCGCTGATATCACGGCAATTTTCACCGCTATAAGACGTGGGAAGTTTGATGTAAAAAATGATTAATTTCACGGCTTTTCATCGCAAATCTTACATTACTTCTCTGTAAACTGGTACATCTGGAGGTCTACATAACAGCTGTTGTTGGGGTAAAATGAGTTATTGTATATTTAGTAACGAGAAAAGAACTTACGGCATCGGATGTGAGTTTTGCAGAAGTGAGCAGAATCATTTCTTGACTAGCATCTGAGATCCCTTGATCTAAAAGGAATATTTATTTAAAACAAGCTCTCAGTGTTAAAGTGGTCAAAAACGGTCAAATTGCGGTTAAAAATGTTAAAAATCAGATACACTAACTTGCTAAATTGTTTTACGACAGCAAATTACGTTTGTTTGCTATTTTTACCCATGATGGTCTGGGGATTTCAGTGACTTTTAACAACATAACATGTTCTAAGATGAATGAGTTATGAGATTCTGTGAGCTATCTTAGCTCTATGACTCAACTGAACTTCTCTTAAAGCATGTTTTCCGGGTCGCTTAAGTTTTCCAGGGCAGCAGCTTTAATTCAAAACAGGTTCTCTATTAATCACTTGAAAAACACTTGACTAACATACATTATTTAACTAAAATTTCTAAAAAATAATCGTCACAAAATTTTTTTTTTGAAGCCCAGTTTAACTATTTTTTCTTGAAATTATAATAGCCGCATGTTCTAATTGTCGATACCCGGGCTATTTATATATTCTGTACAAATTCTCATGAGTTGAGTTTTGCGAGAAAATTGAGCGTTTTTCGTTAGATATTTGGATATCAATTAACTAATACCATGAAGTTTCCGACTTTGGAAGTTTTTTTAGAAACAAATGTTATCAGCGTTGGGCAACTTCCATTTTATTTTGCTTACTGTACATATTTTAAGGTTTATGAAATAAAAGTTTCCGGCATATTTCCGGCAAAAAAATTATCTTAAAAAAGTTGCCCATTATTGAAAGACTCGGTAGCACAGACATTATAATGCAAAAAGGTTTTTTATTTTGAAACAAAATACTACCACGTTTTTTAAAAAAAAACTTATGTATTTTTTGATCTTTTCTCTCAATTTTTTGTCATAAAGTGAAAGTTCCTCAATCAAAAAGTCAAAAATATGCTGGATGATTCAATATAATATATCGGATGCAAAATCTGCATCATCAATTTTCAAATGAAAAATCTTTTGTTGATGGAAAGCTGCAGATTATAGAAAAACACATTTTTGTTCCAACCCACTTTAGTGGGGGGGAAGAACTATATACTCAAAAAGTTCTTTTTTTCAGTAAAATTTGGCCGATCGATATAATCATCGTAGAGAGTTGTGAGTGGTATCATTAAAAAGCCCATCTAGCGTAGAATATGCAATTGAAAGATTTTTTGAATTTTCTTTTTCTAAAGCGAGTTATCGTGGTTTAAATTTTTGTGAATATTGTGTTATTTTTTTCACATTTTCCGAAAATTTTGATTATGAATTATTTATTTATTACAATATTTATCAATTTTGCTTACGGTTTTTAGCTGAAATTTTGGCTAATTATTTCAAAATTCAACCTTTTTCATCAAATATTACCCGAAATAAGCTTTTTTGTCCACTTTGAACAAATTTGTCGGAAGTACACACCCAAAATAAACTAACACAATCTTTGTAAGCTACAAAGGGAGCTAGTTCTACTTCCATTTCCATTGAGAGCAGTTTGGATTTAAATTTGTTCCTTTGTTTGCTATCTTTACTCTATGATCAGAAAACACAGCATATTGAACTGTTGAACTGTCCAATTCAATTTTTTGGTAAAAAATTTTGCTAAATTTCTTCGAAGTTCAGACAGTTTATTCAAAAATGACAGAAATTAAGCTTTCTTAGTCCGCTTTGTTTGAAAATGCCGCATCGAAACACCTCAAAACTGCTGAATCCTTCTTAGCAGACTCCCTAGCGAGCTAGTTTTACTTGCGCCTCCTTTGAGAGTGTACTTGAATTAAATTTTCGCCTATGTTTTGATAATTTAATTCCAGAACTATCCAAATTGCATCAATTGTATTTTTAAAAACTGACTTTTGTTAGCAAAACATCCACATGCAGAATATTTCGAAGAGCCGTTTTAGTTCAAAGAAAAATTGGGGGCTCGTTTTGGTACAAATTATTCCTTTTCACAGTCCAAATATATTTTGGGTTTTAATCAGTGGCTGTCTTTTGGAAAGTTTTTTTCAATCTCTGTTGCATTTTTCTGTTTACTTTCGCATTGACTTTCTAATATATGAAAAATTAATGTCCCTCCGATTTCTTGTTTTAAGTAATGGCGTTTTCAGTTTTTGTCTTTAATATGACGAGTTTTCCTAAAAATTTCGAACTTTTCCCAACTTTGAGGTTATTCTTTGGCCTTTCAAATTATTTTGTGGTCAGATACACAACTATTAGCGTTTAAAATGAAAGCATTGAAGAACATATCATGGATTTCAGTGCATGTTATTAACGGTTTCGAAACCGTCTCCTAGCAGAATTGAACGGAGTTTTTGTTTTGTCTTTTTGTCGTATTCTTATATTCGTTTGAAAAATACTGAATAACCGCAGCTCTTAGCAGTTTCCTATATAAAAAATTAGGAACTTTTTACTGAGTACAAATAACAGCGAAAATTTTCCAAGTCTCCGAATAAAATCTTTCAAGGAAAATAAAGACGTATTTTTTTAACTTTGATCTTTGCCGCCCTTTTGTGGACTGCCTGTTACCTAGTCCCGTTAAGTACAAGTTGCACATCATATAATTGATGTTGAAGAATCGAACATATCTTATGTTTTGGTGCACTCCTTATTGAAGAACGACTTCCACACTTTTCTCGCAAAAATTTATTTCAATTTTTGATTCTTATCTGTAATTGTCGTTTTTTCAAAGTAGATCTATGACATATTCTGATTGAAAAAAGCAGCCAAGGTTTTTAGAACACTAAAATTTTGTATTTAAAAATTTCAGTCGCCAGCTAGTCTCATTATTCAGAAGCTACATATCTCATTATTGGCGTTCAAAAAACTCTAACTGAACTATTTGTTGTTACGGAATAGATTACGGTCTTAACGGGTTCGACACCATTTTCTCGCAAAGATTAATCGAATTTTTGTTTTTTGGCTGTATTTGCTGTTTGTTTTTGTAGACGTAAAGAGAAATTTGGATGTTTCCAGTTCTCAATGATTTCATACAGAAGTATTGTTGAAATTGAATCTATTTAACCATATCAGTTGATATCTAATGGCTTTGATTATTTGGTATTATTTAATTTTTCAAAAAAAAATTACGTATGTTTTAACTTTGACCATTTTTGTCTATTTGACAACGAGTCTCATCATTTTTTTTAATGAATTTCAACTCACTTTTTCATACTAAAATTTTATTTGACTTTTATTGACTTTGTTATTCTTTTTTTTTTTCAAAAAAAGACATTGAGTTTTGGATATAAATAATGTTTCGTGTTGTTATCTGGTAACTTTGTTTGTCTTTTCTCGTGGTCTTAACAATGACAGGTCTAATCAAACCTCTACGTGGCATTATTTACTTTACGAAGTGCAAATAATAAAACTTTAATGATAAAACCGATATTATTAAGGTTTTTTTTTTAAAAAAGACATTGATTTTTGGATATAAATAATGTTTCTTGTTGTTATCTGGTAATATTGTTTGTCTTGTCTCGTAGTCTTAACAATGGCAGGTCTAATCAAATCTTTACGTGGCATTATTTACTTTACGAATTGATTTGAGTTGGAAACAATTTTTTTTATTTATTCGCCAATTAGTTTTGAGCAATATTTGTATTTCTGAAAGTTTTCTCTCTCTTTCTCGTTTGGTAGACAATTAAGCCAATAATGTGGATGAAAGGGATGAACGGGGTCGGAACATTTTGTGCAAACGGAGATTATCGAGCCTCCTTGTATCCTTTAATTGTTCTGTATCAGTAGAAAATATCATATTTGATATGAATGGAATATCAAAATTATTTATATGAAATGTAAATAATTAGTTTTTTCATTTGGAAATTAAAGTCAACGTTATTTGGGTCGACAAACTACCTATGTACTTCAATCACAATCTTGGTGTTCTTTTTGTTTTGATTTCAAAATTGAAGGTTTTATTGAAATTGGACATGAAATATTTTTCACTTTTCCTTTAATGTTCGAACATGTCACCAAGAACATTTATGATCGAGGACATGGTTGTCAGGAAATCTTAGTATATTTTTTTCCTGTTAACGTTCGGAAACTTTTTGCCGATAAAACACAAACTGTCTCTTATTCGTGCCTTGTCAGCCTAAATCGACATTTTCTCGCGGCTAGTGATATAGTACGCAATGATTTTCTCCTTATATGGCGATATATTTATCAAGATTCATTTATGGTTGTCAGGCCGGGCATCAACAAAAACAACATAAAAGTAGCAAGAAAATTACAGATTTACATTGACCGTAAGGAACCAAGATAATGATCAAGGCAAAAGTGAAAAATATATAGAAACAAGGAGGCTCGGCAATGTCGGTTCGCGCATAAAATGAATAAAGTATTGCCGCATTATAGAACCGGTGATAATTGCCATTATTGACACAAAAAGATAAGACAAATTTAAAAGCCAATTAAACACAAAAATCAATCACACAAAAAAACGCGAAGTCTACATTTACAAAGAACGCAGAAACAGAATCAAAATGACATCGCATCAGATAGAACCAAACAAAACAAATTAACTTCCATTGCACTAAAAAAGATATGACACCTGTCTTTGTTGAATATTCCTAACTATTCAACAAAAAACAGCAGAAAGGGCATAGTTCAAAAAAATTACCATTTTTGAAAACCATTATTTTTTACGTGATAAAAAGGTTAAGGTATCAACTAAAAAACAATAATTATACCATTAAAAGTATTAAAAAAGGAAAAATGGAGATATGTACCCTATACCTTTCTAGGAAGCAATTGAGATCTGTAATTTTCCAGAATATGTCAGATGAATACGAAAAAAACGACTAAAACAGGCAAAAATTAAATAAGAATTAAACATTTCAACAAAAACGGTGTCCCAGCCGTTAAAATCATCAGCAATTCACTGAGACCATCAAATAAGTCTGATTTTAAAAATCTTTCAGCGCCAAAAGTACCTCCCATTTGCTGAGATATTGAGGTAAGGAAAAAAAACCAGGCTCAAATTGGGGAGATATCCAAAAATCGCGTTTTTTAAAATGAAAATGCTTAATATCAAAGTCGAGATACCATTAGCTGATTTTAAAAAAAAATTATGAAGATTGGATTTCAGCTTGCTAGAAAGATGATGCGACCTGTCTTTACGGATACTAAGCTTCTTGTAGACAACAGGAAGATATATGTTGTCAAAGCTCAAAAATGCGCTAATCTTAAAAAACAGAAATTTACAAAAATTATAATAACCATAACATTTTCACTGAGGATTGAGTGGAACAGTTTGAAACTCAGCTAGCAGTTTACAGAAGTAAGACTGAAAATTGGTAAAGTTCAGAATTTTGATTATTTCTAAAAAGCGAATATATATACTCATTTAAAAGAGCGATAAGAGACCAACTAAAACCAGGTTTTGTTTTACTAGTCCCATTCATAGAAAAATTAGGTTTTTTTCTACCGAGACCTGGTCATTGGACTTAAAAATGGATAACATAGTCAAACAAAACACAAGAAAAGTAATTTAAACTTACAAAAACATTTTGTCAAAACCACAAGAACTGAGTTCATCCTGAAAACCGTTTCACTGCATCTCTTTTTCATGCTAAGAGCACATGTTTTAACTAATTTTTGAATTAAAGTCATTCTTGTCTGTAACTAGTCTATCATAAACAAAAATTGCAAAAAATTGAAAAATAGGCTGCGCTTCAATACAAAGAGAATACTTTTTTCATCGAAAATAACCTTTGACAGAATAAAACTAGTCCTTACATAGCTGCACGTCCCACTAGAACTACCATTTGCTCCAAATAAACGCGAAATTGATAATTATGCATCTACAATATTTCAATATAGCGAAAATAATTGATGATACATACCGAGTTAAATAAGCCAGATACGGGCAGTCTTTTATTTCAAGAAAATTCTTATGGGAAGCGAAAGCAAAAATAGTTATATTTTGCAGTTAGAAGCAATGCATCAGCAGTTTTGAGCATATTTGGAGACCGTTTTTATTAAAAGATTCGAAATTCGAATAAAAATTAGCATAAATAACTTGGATCAAACCATTAAGCAACCCGACTCTATCATAAAAGTGTAACCAATGCCTTTGTTGTTGGCAATTTCAACAAATTTTAGCTAAACTGAAGAAAAATTTGGCAAAATTAACGAAAAGTTAGCAAAAACAACGGTAGTCAGTTGAATGTGAACAAAACATAAAACCTCTATTTTTCCTTGGAAATAACGAATTTCAAATAAATACATCTTCTTAATTCCATATTCAACGCTGGACTTGTTTTCCAATGATATCACTCACAGCTCTCTGTGATGAATGTATCGATCTGCCAAAGTTGACTGAACAAAGAAACCCATTTGAGCATATAGTTCCCCCTCCCACTAATGTGAGATCGGAATAAATATTCAAAAGTGATGCGAGAAAAATGTGTCCGAATCCAAAAAAGCAACCAATTTACGCTTTTTCCATAACATTTTCACTGAGGATTGAGTGGAATCGTTTGAAACTCAGCTAGCAGTTTACAGAAGTAAGACTAAAAATTGGTAAAGTTCAGAATTTTGATTATTTCTAAAAAGCGAATATATATACTCATTTAAAAGAGCGATAAGAGACCAACTAAAACCAGGTTTTGTTTTACTAGTCCCATTCATAGAAAAATTAGGTTTTTTTCTACCGAGACCTGGTCATTGGACTTAAAAATGGATAACATAGTCAAACAAAACACAATAAAAGTAATTTAAACTTACAAAAACATTTTGTCAAAACCACAAGAACTGAGTTCGTCCTGAAAACCGTTTCACTGCATCTCTTTTTCATGCTAAGAGCACATGTTTTAACTAATTTTTGAATTAAAGTCATTCTTGTCTGTAACTAGTCTATCATAAACAAAAATTGCAAAAAATTGAAAAATATGCTGCGCTTCAATACAAAGAGAATACTTTTTTCATCGAAAATAACCTTTGACAGAATAAAACAAGTCCTTACATAGCTGCACGTCCCACTAGAACTACCATTTGTTCCAAATAATTGCGAAATTGATAATTATGCATCTACAATATTTCAATATAGCGAAAATAATTGATGAACTTTGGATACATACCGAGTTAAATAAGCCAGATACGGGCAGTCTTTTATTTCAAGAAAATTCTTATGGGAAGCGAAAGCAAAAAGAGTTCTATTTTGCAGTTAGAAGCAATGCATCAGCAGTTTTGAGCATATTTGGAGACCGTTTTTATTAAAAGATTTGAAATTCGAATAAAAATTAGCATAAATAACTTGGATCAAACCATTAAGCAACCCGACTCTATCATAAAAGTGTAACCAATAACTTTGTTGTTGGCAATTTCAACAAATTTTAGCTAAACTGAAGAAAAATTTGGCAAAATTAACGAAAAGTTAACAAAAACAACGGTAGTCAGTTGGATGTGAACAAAACATAAAACCTCTATTTTTCCTTGGAAATAAAGAATTTCAAATAAATACATCTTCTTAATTCCATTTTCAACGCTGGAATTGTTTTCCAATGATATCACTCACAGCTCTCTGTGATGAATGTATCGATCTGCCAAAGTTGACTGAACAAAGAAACCCATTTGAGCATATAGTTCCCCCTCCCACTAATGTGAGATCGGAATAAATATTCAAAAGTGATGCGAGAAAAATGTGTCCGAATCCAAAAAAGCAACCAATTTACGCTTTTTCAATTTACTCAACGTTTTGTTTTAGTTGATTTTCCTTTCATAACAAAATCTTCTTTAACCTGAATCTAATTTATATTCATTTTTCGCAGTGTCTGGTATCGTTCATTCTAATATTTCATAGTTTTTTATTCGTAAATATTCTGTAATTCAGTAGAATGCATTATGAGAGCGTTTAAAAATTATCCTGCGAAACCGGCTCAATAATGATCTGTAATTTGCATTTTTGCAAGAAAATTTTTTCCATGCAAGATATTTCAAGACAAAAGTTTATTTTGCAAGATCTTTTCTCAGTTGACCAGGGTTTTCAAATGTTCTATCTTCAAGTCATACCTGGAGATGCTTCCGTCAAAATCTGCAGCAAGTCCGGTTCAGCAATCATCCTCAGTAGTTTCAGAAATGAAGAATTCTTTTAAATTTTTTTTGAATTGCAACAGAATATAATCAGCAACTTTTTAACTCGAAAAACTGTTCTATTGATCGGGATTTCTATAATTTTTGAAGGACTTGAATTGAAATTAAATTGTCAAGGGAAATTCATTTCAAATTTAAAAATAGGGTTTTGCAAAACTGAGTTTTGTAAATACCAAAACAGGATCAGTTTATGATCCAAATAATAATTATGCCAAAATAATTTAATTATAGAGCATCTAACGCTGCGTTTGGATATACTCAAATTCGATGCTGTAATATACTTTGCACGTATTGCGCATTTGCTAAGGTATTTCAAATTATTGGGTTAAGTTCAAGCATTTGTATAAACAAAAGATCTGAATTCTTGAAGAGTTAATTCGAAAACTTTATTACTTTCGTAGTGATTCAGATTGCTTTAAGCCTAATGTGCATTTGACGTCGTAAACCAAAATTTAGGCATCGTATCAACTGAGTGACAGAAAAAGGATTTGACAAAAATAAAACGAGGAAAATTATTAGGATAAAAAATTCCTTTGAGTGCTTTTTTGGTAAAATTTATAAGTAAGTTATGCTTCACTTTTTTGAAAGAAAGGCTTTTTGTGATGGGATGAAAGAGTTTTCTTTGAGGTGGGGTGGGAAGGGCTAGGGTCTTGGGCAGGGGGAGATGTCAGGGGGTACGGCGCAAGAGGTTCGGGAGGGTTACAATAGCAGAGCTCAAACATTACTAGTGATAGCAAAAGGGTCAAATTAAAAACAGCCCTTTCATTTATGATTCCAAACTTTCGGCTAAACATGCATACATTCTGTAACATTTGTTAACGATGAGATCACTGTGAAGGTTGGCTTTGAATTCCATTAAGTTAAAGTTAAATAACTAATCAAATTTTAATTTGCTGTTACTTAGATTTAAAGCTGCAAGATATATTATGACGTCATATGCACAAATTCGCAAGATTTTGCAACATCTGATTCAAGTCATAATAATGCTGTTCGTTCGCAGTTTTGAAGCATTCCCAGGCTGAGGTCCCAGACGGAAGCAAGTATGTCCAGACCGAAAATGAACGCACGAGGGGGGCGTCGTGCGTTCAAAATTACATAGTCTGGAAACATCAAAAAACGCACGAAAGTCTGAACATGAACGCACGAAAGTCTGTCGAACGCACGAAAGTCTGGACATAGGCAACTTCCGTCTGGGACGGTCTGGACATAGGTACTTTCCGTCTGGGACGGTCTGGACATACTTGCTTCCGTCTGGGACCTCAGCCTGGGTTTTATTGGTTTCAGTCTACAAAAATTTTAATAATTTATAGTAACAAATATAATGAAACGACTCTAGATAAGTTCTGCAATGTTTACTTGACATACCAATCATATGATTTCAGATTTCGGATTAAAAAAATCAATATTTAACCAAATTATTTATATAAGAACCATAAAAATGTAAAAATTACAAACCAGATCACTGAATTGTCAACTATAAGAATGTAAAAAAAACACGAAATTATATAAATAATACGATTTTGTCTTCAAAAGTATGAAATATGTGTTTATCTAAAATTCAAAACTTATCAATTAACGTTTTCAACCTAAGAGAACTTTTTATAAGGTATTTATGTAAGTTTTACATGAGCTGGGCTACTATCAATGCTCGTTTGACTTATCAGTTACAAAAATCAGTGATTATTTAGCATCCTTAAAAACAGTCAAAGAACATTTGCTGTTCATTGGCATCAACAGTGGCATCAACCAGTTTCGTGTCACGTGTATAAGAACAATAACCAAAAACCTTCAATTTAGTTTCAATGCCTCATTCCATCGGAGGAGGCCCTTTTCATTTTAAAGTTTCCGCCAAAAAGAAAAACGGCCTTATCGTTTTGTTAACTCGAATATGCCTGATCAGCATAAACTTCGATATTTGAAAACTTAAATTATTTTGAACTACATATCTATTCAGTTTAAAATTTGCTGCACTTTGAAATTTTATTGCAAAAACTCATCTTATTAGTGCAACTGATTAGTTTTCAATTGATAAAATACAATTTTTGTTATACTAATTGAGTTTTTTGCTTCGTAGCTCTCGTGAACATTATTTTATATTTTATGCAAAAACTTTCTGAATATTTTTTCTCAGCCAGTCATGCCTGAATTAACAACTTTGATTTGTCGGATTTGCAGTATTTGATATTTTTTAATTTTTTTAATCATTTTCTATATTTTATTTGTTTCATTGGATGTCCTCTCAAAAACTAGGTGCGAAGGGCCCTATAAATTTTTAATTTAATGGAACAAACTTATCTCCATATCTAAATGTTTCTTATTGAGAACCTGTAACATTTATTGAACACTTCCTAGCCAAGGCGTGCACACTTATTCCACCATTAATAAGCAAAAATAAAGGTGGAAAATCAATTCCACTCTTCATTAGCAGGAAACGAGTGCAATTTTGAGGAAAACGCATATTCCTTAGAATTTCTCATCCTTCAGTCCACTATTATTACAATCTTAAAAACACAGAACAGTTACACTATTTAGTCCACTTTTATTAAACTTTCTTCCTTGGGTTAAGCCTTCTTGGTTCAAAATTCCAGTGACTGTAGAGCAACAACATTATGTAAGATATCCACTGAATAAGTAAAAACTATTTTAAAAGTGCTGGTTGTACTGCATTTTAACAAATTGCAAAAAAAAACATTCAAATTAGAGCAAAAATGAGCGAATTGAGCAAAAATGAGCAGCTGAAAAGTTTCCTTTTTTATATTCGCCTAAAGGTATAGCAAATCGCAACTAACAGAAGATACGCTTTTAACAAAAATTCCAAGTTATTGATAATAGGTCCTTTTTCCAGCTTGATTTGAGTATTTTTGTCCGATAGTTTTAGGCTATCTCATTGCTTGCTTTAATTTTGTTGTGGAGATAGAGTTTGAGCCTAATTTTTTTGCTAGTGCTCTCCTAAAAATCTCCTACAGTTGATTATTTGTATCTTCGCCGTAGCCGGTCCCCAGCCCGAATGAGAAAGACGAGGTAAAACAATACCATAACATACTAAAAAAGTTTCAAAAGCTGACGTGTGCTTTCGAAATGTCTTCTGGGCCAGGGTTTTACCAAAAAAATTACGGGGAAAAGAGTGTTACGAAGTATTTTATCTCGTTAGCGCTACAATTAATAAGGGTGGAAAGTGTGCAATTTAGTAGTGTTTTTATTTGATAAAAAGAGTAGAAGAAAGTAAAATAAAAATTTAATGTTGTAATATAATAGCGTAAAAATAATTTAATGGTATAATTAGAAGGATTGTAAATTCAAGTAGGACCACCTTTATTCCACCTTCAAATGTTATTTTTACACTCCTATCTATCACTTTTTCCGCCTTTATTAAATATAACAGTGAAATTCTTAATCTGAGTGAAATCTTAACAGTGAAATTCTGTCCTAATTTTAAAACCATAATACTATTTTATTCTTGTTTAACACTTAATCTCTAATATGGTTATTTAGTTGATAATGATTACGAAATGTGAAAGTTAATGTCTTGTTTCATCAAAGCTTCACACTGCGGACGGAATTTCTGTAGGCCATGGCAAAGTAAGTTGAACTAACCACCATCAGCATTCTCTCATTCTGGGTAAACCCTCCAATGGAATATAATGGAATCATTCAGCCTATCTACTTAAATAAGCAAAAAGACTACCTCCGGCTGGAACAAACCCAGAAAAATGACAAAGAGAAAAGCTTAAAGAAGAGAGAAAAGTAGGGAAAGTAAGTGTAAATAGATAAATGAAGAAGGGTTCAAATTTAACATTCCGAAGGACAACGGCAACAGAAAAATCAGAAGTTTCATTATCAAGACCATAGGACCAGAGGTTCAAAAATACGCGGTCAACGGAACCGCTATACGAGGTAGGGCACGCACCACAGACTAACCCTTTACAAAGCGCGAAACAGCGTTCAAAAAAGAAAAAAAATAATTTATTCGATTGACTTACTTTTTTCAATGAAAAAATTAAAACTCCGAAAGCATAAAAACATAAAAATTTTCTTTTGTGCCCTATATGAATTAGCTAGATTGGATTATTTCAGTACTCTTAAAGACAAAATTAATGGACATTTCATTTTTCATTTTTCTGCGGTGAAATTTGATAACTGCAGCAAAACTGTTATCAAAGCATAATGCATAGACCACGCCTACGCATACTGAGACAGTGTTTTTCATTTGCAAATTAATAAAGAAAACGCTGTATTTCAGTTGTTCCGTTAGTTATTCTAATTATGATCTCTGACAGATTTTCACCTGGACGTTACTGAAAAAAAATGAAGAATGTAATGCGTATTTTTAGTTTAATATTTTTAGAAATTTTGAAAATGTTTTGAAAGTATTATCATATAGGCAAGAAGAGTTCAATGTGCGTTTGCGCGTAAAGTTGCGGATAATCAAATTAAAATTAGTGCATGAAAAAAGCACAACAGGGCTACTCGCCACACAATTCGAAGAATTTTAAATTAAACAGAACAACAAATGGGTTGAGAAAAGCACATAGAAAAAAAAATCCAATCGAAAAACTGTAAAACTAGCAAAAATCGCAACCGAGACAACAAATTTTGGTCCGAACACCGTTTTCTTACTCTACTTTGAAGTGGGAAACAGTCACGCCGCAAAAGCACAATTTCTGTTCCACTAACTGTTTCGGAGTGACAAAAATCACGTCCCCATGTCCCAACGTCCCAAACCCATGAAAACGTGTGGCCAGATCTTAGAAAAAACCAAAGTAGAAACAATTGCAAAAACGACGGTAAGTGTGCAATTTAGTAGTGTTTTTATTTGATAAAAAGAGTAGAAGAAAGTAAAATAAAAATTTAATGTTGTAATATAATAGCGTAAAAATAATTTAATGGTATAATTAGAAGGATTGTAAATTCAAGTAGGACCACCTTTATTCCACCTTCAAATGTTATTTTTACACTCCTATCTATCACTTTTTCCGCCTTTATTAAATATAACAGTGAAATTCTTAATCTGAGTGAAATCTTAACAGTGAAATTCTGTCCTAATTTTAAAACCATAATACTATTTTATTCTTGTTTAACACTTAATCTCTAATATGGTTATTTAGTTGATAATGATTACGAAATGTGAAAGTTAATGTCTTGTTTCATCAAAGCTTCACACTGCGGACGGAATTTCTGTAGGCCATGGCAAAGTAAGTTGAACTAACCACCATCAGCATTCTCTCATTCTGGGTAAACCCTCCAATGGAATATAATGGAATCATTCAGCCTATCTACTTAAATAAGCAAAAAGACTACCTCCGGCTGGAACAAACCCAGAAAAATGACAAAGAGAAAAGCTTAAAGAAGAGAGAAAAGTAGGGAAAGTAAGTGTAAATAGATAAATGAAGAAGGGTTCAAATTTAACATTCCGAAGGACAACGGCAACAGAAAAATCAGAAGTTTCATTATCAAGACCATAGGACCAGAGGTTCAAAAATACGCGGTCAACGGAACCGCTATACGAGGTAGGGCACGCACCACAGACTAACCCTTTACAAAGCGCGAAACAGCGTTCAAAAAAGAAAAAAAATAATTTATTCGATTGACTTACTTTTTTCAATGAAAAAATTAAAACTCCGAAAGCATAAAAACATAAAAATTTTCTTTTGTGCCCTATATGAATTAGCTAGATTGGATTATTTCAGTACTCTTAAAGACAAAATTAATGGACATTTCATTTTTCATTTTTCTGCGGTGAAATTTGATAACTGCAGCAAAACTGTTATCAAAGCATAATGCATAGACCACGCCTACGCATACTGAGACAGTGTTTTTCATTTGCAAATTAATAAAGAAAACGCTGTATTTCAGTTGTTCCGTTAGTTATTCTAATTATGATCTCTGACAGATTTTCACCTGGACGTTACTGAAAAAAAATGAAGAATGTAATGCGTATTTTTAGTTTAATAATTTTAGAAATTTTGAAAATGTTTTGAAAGTATTATCATATAGGCAAGAAGAGTTCAATGTGCGTTTGCGCGTAAAGTTGCGGATAATCAAATTAAAATTAGTGCATGAAAAAAGCACAACAGGGCTACTCGCCACACAATTCGAAGAATTTTAAATTAAACAGAACAACAAATGGGTTGAGAAAAGCACATAGAAAAAAAAATCCAATCGAAAAACTGTAAAACTAGCAAAAATCGCAACCGAGACAACAAATTTTGGTCCGAACACCGTTTTCTTACTCTACTTTGAAGTGGGAAACAGTCACGCCGCAAAAGCACAATTTCTGTTCCACTAACTGTTTCGGAGTGACAAAAATCACGTCCCCATGTCCCAACGTCCCAAACCCATGAAAACGTGTGGCCAGATCTTAGAAAAAACCAAAGTAGAAACAATTGCAAAAACGACTCGAAGTTAGAAAATTGACCTCCATTCCTGGTATGAAGCAGCTCCAACCTAACTATTCTAAACATTTGTGAAACAATAACAGGAAAATATATGTGAAAAAAAATATCTGACAAAAAACTGAAAAAGTATCTAAATATTACTCTAGATTGAGACCCCAAAAAAACTGTGGGCAAAAGAAATTGTATAACAATAATAAAAGAAGTTCTCAACAAATTATAAGCAATGGAAAAAGATTATACCCAATTCAGTAAGAAAAAACACAGGAAGGGTCCACAAAATTCAAACAAAGTTCCCTACAAAACGATAAAATGCAACCTCTCAACAATTATTGAGAGAAAAATTTTAGATCAATCTGGCCGATTAATCACGCATCCAAGGCCCTCCAATATTCGCAATGAAATATTAAACAACAAATAAAAGAGAAAAGAAAAAGAAGCTTAAGGAAACTGAAACCTGCATAAATTATTTTAGGGTTTTCACTCTAGTTTTTTTGTAATTAATGCTTAATAAGAACCTATAAATTTCATTACTATGAAGTGACGCTTGAAAATCAAACATGGCACCTTTAAGTAAAAGGTGGCTACTGAAAAATCCCATGTTTAACTTTCGAGTGTCACCTCATAGTAATGAAACCTATAAGTTCTCATGAAAAATTAATAACAAAAATAGAGTGAAAACCCTAAAATTTGAAGAAATAAACAAAGAAATTTATATATAATACAAAATTGGCAACAGTTTGCTCAAATTTTATTAATTTTTTTAACCAGAAAACAGCTGAAGAAAATATCAGACAAAACGAGAGTCAGCGAAAAAATCTAGAGCAATTGGTTTTAACAACAAAGCCCCCAAGTGCAATCAAAAAATGAAGAAGAAAACAAAAATTGCTGAAGAAGCTCAAAACTAGGCAAAATATTATTAAAGACAGCTGAAAATTGACAACAAAAGGTAAAATATCCTTCGGAGGGTCAGAAATGGTTAGAGACACACAAATACTAGTTTAGATAATTGACAGAAACACCTTTGATTGAAAAAATTGGCGCTAATGCTAAAAACGCATGTGGTAAAAAACAAATGCTCGGTTATTTACAATTATTTCACACCTCATTTTCTCGCTCTATCTCAAAAAATTGATATGAGCTGAGAACCACTCTCTTATCTCCAAGCGTTTCTGTTATTTGACCTTAACACTCGGATTTCTCGGATTTCTCTCCCTGTTTCAAAAAACTGCAACAAAATTACCGATCGAAAAAGACGCTCCACCATTACTCCTCTTCGAGTCGTAAAAAGACAGAGACCAAATACAATTCAAACTCTTTGAATTGTGTTTGAAAAATCCTATAACCATCCTCATTTTATAATGAATTAAACATTTGAGATAACTGGGCCTGTGCTACATTAGATAGCAGAGATTCTTTTTCAGTGGAACGTACGCAAGTTCATTGATGAGTATGATTTCCGAACAAAAAATGAAACATCTCAAAATCATTGATGAAAAATATTACGTAAAATATTCCTGCTGTTCTTTCCATTTTGGACAGTTTTTGAGGAGCAAATGATTTTAAGTTACATTGAGATGATTGTTACTGGCGTTTTGTATTACATTTGCTACTTCATTTCTCGGCATATAAACATATAGAAAATCTAGGCATATAAAAAATAATTTTTGAAGCGTACAAAAAGGGTGGATGTGTGAAAATAATGAAAAAATTTTAGGTTACGTATTTCTCACAAAATAAAAACGAAAAGTCTCTCAGAAAAAGGTCGTCCGGCCAAAATTGACTGAACAAAAATTGTCTGGCTCGTTTAAAGTTCCCAACCGCCTAATAAATTTAGAGGATTGGAGCAAAAAAACTTGTAAGATGGATATTGGGCCACATAAATGCGGTGATGTCTTATTTAATTTAACAGATCTGAATCAACCTCAACCTTTTCGTTCTAATAGGTTATTTGAAGTACTTTTTACTATTCATGAAGCATATGGAGATATAATCATCCGTTTTTCATTTTGGACAAGTCTTTTGACTTAAGTCTATGTTGCACGTTTCAAACCAGCGTAAAATGTTGGTTAGGTACCAGTTTGGAAACATTGCGAAAAGAAAAAATAATATGACAATCATCAAACCTCCAAATGCAAGCTCTATGTCAGCTGAACGCTATAATTTTACTAAAGAGAGAAGCAAAATGAGGGCGGAAGACTATTTCTACATTGAAAACTTAAAAACTGAGAATCATTTTTTGCCGAAAACTAAGGAATAAATCGATTCAACGCACAATGTTGTGAATAAATATTTCTGCTGATTTTGGTCACGCGTATGAACATTCACACTAAAATGTTCTGAACAATAACTTGTGAAAGAAAGATTTTAATCATTTCAGTTTTCACGATCAGTTAATGCAAGTTTTAATGACGATTAACTTATGTAATCATCAAAAGTTTATTGCACAAGGTTTCAAATTTAACTTCGAATTAGTACTTAAATGCCGAGTAAAGTTAGGAAGTCATCGGGCCGATCAAAGATTCAGGTAGGAGAGCGACGTTTGATTTATATCATAATCATAGTCACAATAGTTGATTTTAATTAACATGAGGAAAACATACACTCATTGACAAAAGTAAACTGACAACAAATTGCCTTTTTTACATATTAAACTGCCCCTTTTTGAACTCAATTTTAGGTAGCATAATTTTAGCCGTTTCTTTTAATTTTTGTATCAATGGACTCATGATCAGCAGAAAGTTAATATTAAAATTTACTGACCAACTCACAGTGAAAGTCCAGATGGAAGTTTGGCACTTTTCCATAAGAAGCTGAAAGTTCATTACCACCTCTATGGTTCAGAATTTGCGAAGTAAATTGCCCATTTTCCAGGTCAATTTTAGCCCACAAAATGTCTTTTGATAACTGAATCAATTGAGACAATCATCAAACAATTAATGGGTGTAAATTTTGAAAAATGATGAGCCTTAAGAAAAAAATCGAGAATTTTGACAGTCTCTAGTGAGAACTGTTCGACTTGATCATAAAACTGTTGAATTCACAACGCAAATAATTGCTTAAATTTAAACTGAAGGTAGTATAATCTAGAGCAATAGACTTCACATGAGACACAACTTAACGCTGCCTCTGGAAAACTGGCAAACTTCTATCTGCTTTCTTCGTAGCCAGGCTGGTCACTTTTCTGAACATTTATTTTAAACGATTAATGACTAAGCATTGATCCATATAAAGATTAAAAACTTGTAAACGTGCTCACTAGTTATATTATTTTAAATTAAGAATCGGGAAATTTATCGTCTGCAGTTGATTTGTGAATTGATCCTTACTTTTGCCTACAAATGTATAGTCGCTATCAGAAGAAAACGTTAAATTCCCAAAATCTGACAGTGCACTGCCCGTTTTATAAGATTCTCAATGCACTCGTTCATAAAAATAAACACATGAATTGCAAATTTACATTGTAAATTGACCGGTTTGAGGTCAATTTGCCCAACACTATTTTTCGCTTTTTCGTTTTATCTTTATATCAATCCACGAGTAATCTACCGAAATTTAATAGAACCAGTTTGAAAAAACTGGCAAAAATGCTTACAGAGGAAATCTACATAGAAATTTGACACTTTTCCGCATTAAACTGCAATTAAGTCCCACGTAAAATAAATTCAACCTGATCATGTCTCCAAAATTTTTGGCACGTTTTTTTTGCACGTTTTTTATGTGAGTTCGACAATTTATTGACCAAGGTGAAAACTTTTAGGTGTGACAAAACTTACAGCTTCTCACAGAAAACTGCCAAATTTATATCTCAACTTTTCTCTGTAATTATACTTGCCACTTTTCTGATTATTAAATTTCCGCTGATTACTCATTGATTGAAACAACTAACTGAAAAAAGAAACAACTAGAAATAGTTTGTCCAAATTGACTTCAAAACAGGTAATGTGTAATGTAAAATTGCAAATTGCGGCTTACTTTTTTTGACGAGTGTACCATTCTGATTATATTTTCTCCTTATTTAAAATAAAGTTTGTCATACGACAATGTATTTAGTTTGCCATATCCGTATTTAGTGCAAATTATATTATTTAGTTCCATTTGAAGGGCAAGTGCTGTTCTGATTTCAGTTAAGTTTATTTCCTCCCATTTTTAGTAAAGTAATGTCTGTTCATACTGTGTTGGCAGGAAATTCAATTGTTCATACTATAAACAAATCTTAAAGTTGCTTCCTTGTTCGTGATTGAGTTGAACAAACGTTTTTCTTAATTTGTAATCACTTAAACTGTCAGTCTCCCATTTGCAACTCTAGAATTCAGTTTAATTTAAATCTTGCAAAACGCTTCTCAATTTAACTCAGTAATTTCGACAAGTGCCAATCGCACCGCGATTGACCATTCTAGATATTAACAACTCAGATATAAGTAATTAGCTCGCCAATTGCAGCGCAATTGCCCACTTCGATTTGTAATCGAACATTCGCAACTCAATTGGATCCATCCATCGCAATTGAGCATTACTTGGCGCAGTCAGCAGCGGACTCTAAGAAGACACCACTTCACATAGAGGCATTTTGGGAAAAGCCGACAGCAACACCTCCTCTGACGTGGGACAAATGGACACAACAGTGGAAATTGGCCCTACTAGCTAAAGAGGGAATTCAATTAGACAATCTGTTAAACGATCCTCCATCAACAGTAACCTACCCACCTGAACCAACCTACGAAGAACCAGTAGAAAACCATACATAAGCAACGGAAAGAGATCGGAAAGTCCGTAATCAACAATTAAAAGTCAACTGGCAAAATCGCTGTAAAAAGGTTGATGAGATTGGGATTTTGTGTGGAAATAAAACGTGGGGAATTTGCGAACAAAATGCGATATCATTGTTGTACTTGAGTATTGGAACGGAGGGACGACGAATTTTCAAGGGTAAACACCCCCACTTCCAAATAGAGAAACAACCTTTCAAAGGATTGTGGCAGGCAATGGAGGATTCTTTCACGAAAGTTCGTAACATAACTTAGGGTTGCTTTGTTTTCTATTCTTGTAAGCAGCAAAAAGGAAAATCTGTAGAAAGTTTCTAATGTCGCCTCATAGAATTAGCAGAAAATTGTACCCTAGGTAATGAAGAAACTACCCTGATTCGCGATGCAATCATATTAAATATGATTGATCATGAAACTCAAAAAGAGCTGTTGAAAGAAACAGTCGAGCCATCCAAAGCATTGGAGATAGCTATACAAACGGAGATGGGAGCGCAGAATCAACAAAAGATAAACCAGAATTCGATGTCAGGCTCAAACTCTGTGAATTTAATCAATAATCACCATATACGCAATCGCAACGCGAATGCCCAACAAACCAAGCGAGATTTCACACGATACACAACTGTACCTCAGAATTACCAATACACAAGCACTTGTATGAATTGTGTCCTTCGTTGGAGTCATAACCATAAACAGATTTGCCCCGCGAATGGTAAAAATTGTAATAATTGTGGCACCACTGGTCATTTCGCAAGAAAATGCCGCAAACCGAAAAAGTCACCGGGACAAACACAGAAGACTCAACAACCGAACGTCAATCAAATCGATCAGTCTCCCGAAAAGAGCGATGAAGAAGAATCTGTCAATTACATAACGAGCTACCAACAACTGTACGAACAGGTGTATGACTCAAACTATGATAGCGATTCGGATGATTACGTGGCGGTGATTTCGTCAGACTCGGTACATCAGCTGGAACCACTAAATGTAGAGGTACAACTGGGGAAAATTAGGGCGCTCGCAATGATCGACTCTGGAAGTGCAGTTATCATCATAACAGAAACTTTGGCAGACAAAATTCTCCAAACCACAAAATCTGCAAAATGGACCGACACGAAAGAAAAAAGAAATATCAAAACCTTTTCAAACGAACCCATAAAAGTTCTTGAACATTTGGAAACCACAATCACCTACAATCAGTGGAAAGATAAAGCAGCAATGTTGACTGTGGTAGAAGATGGGCACCGAAACATAATCGGGAGGGACTTTTTCACAACCCTGGGACTTGCAGTGGTACAACAACAAGCAAAAAATGGTAAATGCGTTAATAACATTAATACTTCTACATGTAAAATTAAAGAGACAATCGCGACGCAATTTCCTCATTTAGTATCAATAATTGGTTTGTCCAAAGGCAAAGCATCAAAAAGGTCGTCGTGTTCCGATAAATCTTCAACATTTCATTTCCCCGATCGTTATTACAGTAAAGAAAGACCAATCAATAAAACTCGCATTAGATTCCAAAGTACTAAATAAAGCCATACATAAAAATAAATATCAAATGCCTAATATTGATATGCTAATTGATACAATATCACAGCACCTTACCAACACATAAAATGGTCAACAAGCGTATTTCACCACATTAGACTTAAGGTATGCCAATAGCCAATTAAAATTACACCACGACACAACAAAAAACTGTAATTTTAACATCATCTGCGGAGAATCTACTGGTACATATAGACTCAAAACTGGTTTTTATGGTCTTACAGATATGCCGGCAGAATTTCAAAAAGCTATGGACTATTCTCTTATAGGTCTAAAAAACACGTATTGTTTCTTGGACGATATCATAATTGTCAGTACCGGCACTGAAGCAGACCATTTGGCATATGTTTTCAAATGTTTAAAAAAGCTAGATGACGATAATCTAAGAATTAACCTTCAGAAATGTCATTTTGCAAAAACAGAAATTGAATGGTTAGGCTATAAGTTTACACAAACTGGAATTTCACCCCTAAAAAGTAAAACTGCAGCAATATTAACAAAACCACCAACAACGACACTAAAACGCCTCAGATCACTTTTAGGGCCAGTACACTATATTGGTAAATTCATACCACATCTTGCACAATTATGCCACCCACTTCAACCACTTCTCAAAAAATCAGTAACGTTTATCTGGACAGAAGAACACACACAACATTTCAATCTAATTAAAGAAAAAATTGCCAATAGCACAGAAAATAGCCATTATAACCCAAAACTTGATGTCAGAGTCAAATGTGATGCCTATCGTTCCGGACTGGGAGCCGCATTGGAGCAAAATACACCAGACGGTTGGAAACCAATAGCATTCGTGTCACGATTCCTCAACTCAACAGACGAACGCTATAGTGTTAATGAATTGGAGTTATTGGGAATAGTCTGGTCAATTGACTACTTTAAATAGTATTTGTGCGGGAAAAATTTTACAGTAGTAACAGACCATAGAGCTCTCCTGTCCATACTCAAAGAGCACAGATCGAACAAATCGTATAACAGCCGATTATCACGATGGATAGATAGACTACTTCCGTACAACTTCACAATAGAACATATGCCAGGTGCAAAAATGGGTCTCGTTGATTATATCTCAAGAAATCCATATGCGAGAGCTAAAAAGATATCTACATATGACGAGCACTTTGTTGTGGCAACAATCTCAAAAATTCGTGATTCTATGAAATACCTGATAACAAGTAAACAAAATGCAACTAAAAAATTTAATAGCATACTAAAGTCAAATTGGCCCTCACACAAGTTAAAACGGCCATTGGCGCAGCAACTGCCTACATTACAAAATACTAAATCACATATACGCAATAGAGCATTTGCATCGCAATCACTCCCTTTACTACCGAAAACACCATTTGCGACGCAATTAACACTCACTAACTCTAAATCTAATCCGTATGTTAAACATCCCATTGAATCGCAAATGCCACTTAACATTACAAAATTCCAATTTGCACCAATTAACTGTAAAGTTAATAATTCAGATTCCATTAACAAATTTGCTGCAAAAGAAGTGCAAATGTCAGACAGTAAAGAATGTGAACACTCTGAACAATTATCCCCAATAAAGCCCATTAATGGTATTAAGTCAAATTATCCACCTAATGACGCCAAATTTAGCCTGAAAACAAAAATTCCAAAGTATAAATATCACTTGCAGAAGAATCACTCGCTTTTTGCCCAAATTCAACCTACAAACAATTTCACAATAAATAAACAAATTAAATTTTCCGTCTTGGATAATTCAGTCAACTCTATTAGTAAAATGTCCAAAGCCAAAGCTACCCGATCCAAACAAACACCAACCAAAGCAAGGGTGACGTTTTCGGATACCACCCCATCTACGCCAGGAACCAACACTACCTCAAACACAGAAACGCCCACTGGTAGAATGATTGAGGAGACAGATGATATATTGTTCACCGAGACTCTGAACAAGGTCTTCAGCAAGAAGTTCCTGGCCATCTTAACAGGCAAAGATGCAATCCTCAAGGAGGTTAGGGATTGTATCATTTGGAATGATCCAGACAGACTGCAAGAGATAAGTCCCTATCTCTTTTCATATTGGCGGGACATGAGTGTCAAACATGGCTGTGTGTGTTTGGATGAGTGGATAGCCATCCCAAAGGCAATTAGAGACGCGGTATTGGAGGACATCCATCCTACACATCCCGGAAGTTTTGCCATGCTATCCCTTGCACAGAACATTTGGTGGCCATACATACATAGAGATATACTGGCAAAAGCCAGTGAGTGCAAAGCCTGCACGGAGATTGGTAAGAACCTTAAATCAGTGATTTCGCACCGCAAATGGGCACCTCTACCAAAATGTAGTGAACCAAATGACGAAATACAAATAGACTTTGGCGGTCCAATTTTGAACGAAAAAGGCATAGAACAATATTTCATTACCAGTATAGATAGATATTCAAAATATCCCAAAGCAGAAATAGTAAATAACTCTTCAGGTCCAAATGTACTCAAATTTTTAAATAAATATATATATATCCAGACGGAAAATTCACTTAAACAATAATACAACGACTAAGAATATCCAAGCAAAAAACAATAAACACCACACCATTTGAGGCACACTTTGGTAGGAAATGTAACACACCTATATCAAATATCACTATTAAACCTAATAGTAAAAATCTTAATTATAATGCAATAATTAAATATTATGTAGACGAAGATACAATTCCGGGTCGGTCATATCTGTCAGAGGAACAATGGGCAGATTCGGCCCTCTGTTCGGACACAGAAATGGAACGCGTCATTTGTGCCGCGAGTTCTAGAGCAAGAGCTGAGCAAGAGAAATGGAATGACGGGGAACAACGACTGATTAAATCGGAGGGAATTTCCAGATCAATTCCCTACTCAGAATGTAGCATTCAAGTAAAACTGGCTCGAAAACTCCACGAGAACCAAAGACAAAAGAAAAACCTGGACGGTTTATACAAAGTATTGGCACCTGGGAGCACAGTTTGCAAAGTGAGCCCTACAACAAGTGTAATTAAGGAACCGAACAGACAGGAGGTGCGAGTCAGAAATTCTGATATTGCAAAATTTGGTACGCGTGCGGAACGGGACACTGATCTATCACAATATTTCGAAAGACGGCCGAAAAAGATAAACGAGAAGACCATTGAACAGAAAATTTATAAACATAAGCGGGATCTGATAAAAAAAAATACAGGAGATAAGAAAATAAAGCGAAACCGAAAGCAGTCTGACGATATTAGTGTAGTCTCATCAGGCAGATCGTGTATTTCCTCCGCGAGTGATGTAGCCAGATCCGTGAAAATGAGAATCCTGAAGAGAAACCCAAAACACGACGAAGCTTTTATTAATCGGCCCGATCTAACGCAAATTCTGCAATTCAGTCCAGTTTCACCATACGCACCACAATCGACCAACTCTGATGCACCTGGCCCATCTGCGACGCAAATGGCTTCATCAAAACCACCAACGCCTATTCTGAGAAAGTCGAGTAAAAGACAGCTCACAATTAGCGATACCTCTGACTCGGACACCTCTTCGGTAAGAAAAATTAAGCGAACGCTGAAAACGAAGACATCTCAAACTATTGTAGAAAAAGTCAGGAACACTGAAGGTTACTCTAAAAATGAGCGACACGACACTGGAGAAACTTCTACAAGAAGTTCATCGGAATGGACAGAGGACCCCAAAAATTTGCCCAGGGAGATGACCGTACTCCAAGCAGAAAATGAAGAAAATTCTGATACAGAATAAACATCATCAAACTTCATAAACTCTTATATTTTACTTATTATTTAATATTTTATTATTTAGTAACTGGTGAATAAATAGTAATTTTCTGATTTTAATTAGTACTTTTAATTTCTCTCAAAGAGGGGGAAATGTCATACGGCAATGGATACCCTTCACAAATCCATATCCGTATTTAGTGCAAATTACATAATTTAGGTCCATTTGAAGGGCAACTGCTGTTCTGATTTCAGTTAAGTTTATTTCCTCACATTTTTAGTAAAGTAATGTCTGTTCATACTGTCTAGGCAGAAAATTCATTTTTTCATACTATAAACAAATCTTAAAATTGCCTCCTTGTTCGTGATTGAGTTGAACAAACCTTTTTCTTAATTTGTAATCACTTGAACTCTCAGTCTCCCATTTGAAACTCTAGAATTCAGTTTAATTTAAATCTTGCAAAACGCTTCTCAATTTAACTCAGTAATTTCGACAAGTGCCAATCGCACCGCGATTGACCATTCTAGATATTAACAACTCAGATATAAGTAATTACCTCGCCAATTGCAGCGCAATTGCCCACTTCGATTTGTAATCGAACATTCGCAACTCAATTGGATCCATCCATCGCAATTGAGCATAACAAAGTTGATGACAAAAATTCACTTTGTTTTAAGCGTGTATTTGCATAGTGAATTCAAAACATTTATTTTCAAAATGAACAGATTTGCGATGGAAATTAATTTACTGCTGATTATGAAAAACAAAATTTTATCAAGAGTTTCCGCAAATAGATGTAACTAAGTTTTCTCTGATAATGTGCGCATTATAATTAAGATTGATTGCGAACGACAATAAGTGTACATATAGAGAGGTTTACTTATAGGGATATAAGTTTGACAGTTTAGATAAACACAAATTTTGTAACTGGGGCATAAAAACCATGACATGATAAATCTTAATGTTCTTACATTCACAATACTGTTTTTGCCAAACTGACTTCTGCTTACCAAATGATTTTAACACCCAAAAATTATGTTTAAGTTTTTGTTGTGCTACATGTAGCAAACTGTTGTCCTTAGTTTGTTCGTAAGCACGTAAGCATACTAATACTTCGTGAAAATTGAGCAAACATTGATAATCTTGTATAAATCGAAGTCACAAAAAAGTTTAAAACATGAAGGAACACCACTAATAGACGTATTTATCAACTACAAATAACGTATAGACGTTCATAGAAGTAAGAACTTTTCTTAAAACTCAAAAAAAATCGTTAATTTCTTTCTAAGTCTCTAAGTCCCAAACCAAGTTAAAAGTATAACCTGAAAAGGAAGATATTCAATGTAACAATAACCCCTTTAGCAAATTAGCAGAATGTATTAATTTACATTGAAAAACCAATTTGGTTCATTCAGTTGTCACATTGCAACCTTATTATGACAATCAAAACAAATAACAGATTTAATTATCGCCACTTTTTATTTAACTCGTCTCTTAACCTTTAAGCTTTTTTGAAGTAGCCTAAGAATTTCCATAAATTATTTGTGTTTTTTCAGTGCAAAAAGTTTCTTTTTTTAAAAAAAAGATTAGACACGGTACTTCTACACTTCATCGATAGATTTAAAATAAGGAGAAGTTTCAGTTGCGCCAAGAAAGAACATCCAACCAGCAAAAATCAGGCTCAAAGCAGAATCTAATTGAGCATCAACTGCATGAGAAGTAAGCCAACATTGCGGCAGAAAAACACGCAAAGTTTTCATAGTTTTAATTACCAGTTGTCGAATTTCTCTTTCCTCACCGCATTTAAGAAACAAAATTATTTTTTACGATATTAATTGCTCTCAAAAGAAAGAAATTTTTGGCAACTATATTGATCCAGTGGTCTTTTTGCAACTCGAAGAGGAGCGTTGGTATTCAACAGGTTTCTTCTTAGCTGAAGCAAGTTTGTTCATGACTTGAACTTTGACTTGTTCCTTTCTGAACACTGACCTCGGTTCTCAAACGTTGACTTTTTGTTTTTGAACAATTGACTTTAACAGTAGATAAGTTTTTATGTATAGTAAAAAAAGGAAATTAGTGCTATACTCTAGGTTAGATAGGTTAAAGGCTTTGAATCCTCTAACAGTTCCTAGTGCTTCTTTGCTGTTTAAAATTCATAAACCTTCCCCACATATATATAGCTAACCCACACCACTCATCTACTCCCTCTTTTATCTAACCACCCATCTGGCTACTCCTTTGGGCCCACCCTCTGCTCCAACCAACCCCCAACGCTCTCTTAAAGTAACGCTTTTAAACTAAAATTGCGTCTGCATTTTTTCAAAAATCATTTTAAAAAATTTATTCTGCAATTAATGTTTAGTTACGCCTCTTTTCTTTTGCATGTTTTAATTGAATGTTAGTTTAAAAATTATATTGTGCAACTCTTCGAGTCGTTTCCGGTATTCCCCGTTTCACTCCCATGCCCGCGTTTTTGTAAACTTAGTTGACGCCGGATCCATCATTATTTGATTAATTGTCTTCGATGGTATCCAGGTGACTTCGAGCAAACTGCCCGGGCTGAGATGCCAACGCTTAAAAGCGCTAAGTTATGTACGATTTACGCTTGAGGCGTTGAAATGATAGTATTGCCATTTCTTATTTTTATTTTCTTTATATTTCTGACTAATAGCCGCCGTCAGCCTCTCGACAGCTTTTATTTAGGCGCTCTCCTTTTTACAATTCAAAGAATTTGAATTAAATCGGGGCGCTGTCTTTTTTTAAAGATCTGTTCATATATTTTCATGATTATTGAAGTCAAATTGGAGTGATGATTTTTGTCACGCCAAATCAGGAAGTAGAGCAAAAAAGCGAATGGTTTTCGGCGTGACATTTTTTTACTTTAAATTTAAAGCAGAGTGAAAAAACGGCGTTTGAACAAAAATTCGATTTCTCGCTACTGATTTTTTGATCAAATGCGGATCAAAAAATCAGTAGCGAGAAATACTTGGATTTTTTACTGTTTTTTCGATTTTTATCGACCCATTATAAATTGTAATGGGTCGCTGTCTTTATTTTAAGATCTGTTCACACATTTTCATGATTTTTGAAGTCAAATTGGAGTAGTGATTTTGGTCACGCCGAAACAGGAAGTGAAGCGAAAAAGCGATTGGTTTTGCGGCGTGAAATTTTTTTGCTCTAATTTTAAAGTAGAGTGAGCAAACGGTGTTTCAACAAAAATTCGATTTCTCGGCAGTGGTTTTTTGTTCACATGCGGCAATTTCACTTTGGTTTTATTGTTATTTTCTATTTTTTGGATCAGATTTTTTTCCAAATGGATTCCATTAATAGTTCATTCTATGTCTAGTTTTTTTTAATCAAATTTACATTTCTCGCTAGTGGTTTTTTGTTCTCGCTAGCGGCATTTTGACATTGATTTTCTACTTGTTTTTGTTTTTTGATCTGATTTTTTTTAAAAATGCTTTTCTTAATTCACTCGTAGTCCGTTCTAGGTCTAGTTTTTTGTTAATTCATTGAAAATTTTTTGAATTGTACGTCAGGACTTGTCCTGCTATGTTTTTTTAATTTGCTTCGCCTTTTGATTGCGCTTTTCGTTTTACATAAATCACAATTTTCACGTTTGACTTCTAACTTATTTCACTCATTCTTTCAATTGAATAGATTTTTAATTCTTTCACGCATTCAATTGCGCAATCTGGTGTACTGTCAAAGTCAAAAGAACAAAATCAAAAGAGAGGGGATGTTATCAAAGTTCATTAGAGTCTTTGCTGGCTCACCTGTGGTATTAAGCTTATTAGGTTTCAGTTTAGAAGCTGAATTAAGTATAGTTTTAGAATCCACCTGATACTGCACGCCAAATTAGAACACTTCTTGACACTGAAAAAAAAAAGAGAAAAAAATTCGGTCAATTTATCTCTTCTTTTTCCTTTTTCTGTTTCAATCCCGATGTGCATCAATCGCGTCAACGGCGGCTATTTTCCGGCAATCTGCCGGCTATGTTTATGCTTTTGACTGTCTTATTCCTCCGTGTTTTTTAATTGAATATTTTCACTGTTTCTAAAATATTTTTTCTTAATTTTTGGGAATGATTTTTGGGAAGAAGCAATCAAAATTGGTCGAAGATTTCTTAGTATTTCAAATTTTATCTCACATTGGGTTTGCAGGTTGATCAGATAATAAAGTTGAGCGAAAGATAGTATACTTAAAAAAGATTGTTGAAAAAAGTTTAAAAAAATTGCTGAAAAGAGCTTTTGATGATTTGTTTCAGTCTAGTTGTTGCGGCTGCTCAAGAATCTCAGCGGAACCGATATATCACAGCCTGGTTCTCGAGTTTTACGCCGGCCTGGTTCTTCACTGGGTTCGATTGACTAACGATCTCACAGAAATAATTAGTCGCTCGGACGTATTAAAGGACTGTAACTTTAATTTTGTTGATTGAAGTTAAGAAAATCCTTAGTGACAATCTATGTTCAATCTGGTGCTGAAGTTTGTAAGGCTTCAACCAGTAGCTAGTATTGTTGCAAACTTCTTGTTAAGTAAGCTCAACTAACTTATAACCCGCAAGATCTTAAGATCTAGCAAAACTTAACAAGAAAGACTAAAGTTGTTAAAGAATCAAATTTTAGTCTATCTGAGAGCCAACTGCTCTTGGTAACAGTTTCTAATGGTTCTAAATACAATACGGTTTCACTATTCAAACAATTGGGTTAAAGTAAATAATCAAATATTTATCATTTATAACATCATCATAACTTGTTTCTGATTGGTTAATCAAGAAAATGATTTATGTCATTGTTTACATAGTAAATGTCAAATTACTGCAATATTTACTTTTGTTGACATAAGCACGGATGGTTATTACGTGGCTCTAAATGCCTCAAATGTACGGTATTTGACCTTTAATGATCATCTAAAGTATCATAAAATAAACAACTTAAGAAATTTAACAATAAATAACAAAATATCGAAAAATGCCAATTTTGCACCATTTAAGTGCTAATAGCCACACTTGTGGGTATGATGCAATAATGTTCGTTGGGTCCATGAATAGCTTAGAGATAACCCTAACCGTCTGCCATAACCTCGGGTTGCTCGGGTTTTGCCTTCCCAAAATCGGGGGGGTGTACAGATTTTCGGTCCCAACTTGTAAAATTTTTCAGTTTTGACCATTTTTGAGTTTTGACAAATTCTAAGTTTTTTCAGTTTCAAAAGTTATTTCTTGCTGTCTGATGGCTTTTCTAGCTGATTTGAAGTGGCGCCAACATCGCCGGCCCTGTTTTCGATCTCGGAAACACCATCGTAGAATACTGGCGCTAACTTCACGACTGGCCGGTTTAGCTCTCCATGTGCCATTTTGACTCTCGCTGATCTCACAACTCCGTCGTTGCCAGTGAAAATCTCAATGATTCGTCCAAGTTTGTATTCACAGCGTTTCACAGAGTCATCTACTAGCCACACTAACTCGCCTTCTTTCAGGTTTCGCACATGTTCTTTTGACCACTTCGACCTCTGGTTCCATTGTGGAAGATATTCGCGAGTCCATCTTTTCCAGATCATGTCGGCATATGCTTGAGCCGTTTTGAATGATCTTCTCAGGTCGTGGTAGCGCTCACTGGATGGCATGAATGGTGCACTCGCGTTCTCTCGTCCTAGCAAGAAATGATTAGGTGTGAGTGCTGTCAAATCTTCAGGGTCGTCACTTACTGCCGTCAGGGGTCTTGCGTTGAGAGTCTGCTCCACAAGACACATTGTTGTGCTGAATACCTCGTCGGTGAGGCTTCTGTTGTCCAAGATTGCAATCATGACCTTCTTGCAACTTTGAACTAGTCTTTCCCAGATTCCACCAAAGTGAGGAGCTCCGGGGGGGTTGAATTTCCAAACAATCTTTTTCTGTGCTAAGTCACTCTCAATCTTAGCTTTATCCCACTCGTTCATGAATGCTTTCAGCTCATTCGCTGCTCCCACAAAGTTTGTTCCGTTGTCACTGATGATGGTATTCGGGTAGCCACGTCTTGCAATGAATCTTGTCACCGCAGCTAGACATGACTCGGTGTCCAATGACTGAGCAACTTCGATGTGTACTGCTCTCGTTGTCAGGCAAGTGAAGAGGCAGCACCATCTATTCAAGGTACGTCGTAGGAACTTGACTTCAAAGGGTCCGAAGTAGTCAACTCCGGTATGGGTGAATGGGAACACATGTTCATCAAGTCGTTCTCGTGGTAGATCCGCCATCGGTGGGTGAATTGGATTGGCGTTTCTGTGTCTGCATTTGATGCATCTTGACTTGATTTTTCTTAATGCATTTCTCAGCCCGATGATCCAGTATTCTTGTTGGAGCATGTTTCTCACATATTCTGTGCCCTCATGTAGGTTGTCTCGATGTGCTTTCTCCAACAGAAGTTGTACAACTGGATGTTTTGCTGTTAACAATATTGGGTGTTTTGCATTGTAATCAAGGTTTGAATGCTTCAGTCGGCCTTTCACTCTGATTGTTCCATCTTCCTCTATGAAGGGTGACAATTTGGCAATGTTTAATGTTTTGGAGATTTCTTTGCTGTTTGCTATAGACTTCGAAACATTCGGAAAGCTCTCGTTTTGAACAAATCGAAACAGTATTTGCTCTGCTTGATGAATTTCGTCTGCTTTGAGGGGACCCTTCTGTTTCGTCCTGAACCTCATGCAGTAGGCAATGAAATTTCTAATTCGATTGAAGGAACTGTATCGTCTCCAGTCAAATAGTTGTTCTAGTTTTGTTTCTGTTGCTACAGTACTCGTAACTTGCTCAGGTTCGAGTTCATTCACTTGGCACCACGGCTTTGGCCACTTTTCTTCATCTGCCTGAAGCCATGCCGGCCCGTTTAGCCATGCGGACTCCTTGAGGCCTTCGATGGACATTCCTCGGGTTCCGATGTCGGCAGGGTTTTCAACACCTTTGACGTGTCTCCATTGATCCATCGATGAGTTTTCCAGTATTTCAGCTGCTTTGTTTGCAACGAATACTTGTTGTTTCTTGTGCGCTGCCTGTAACCACTGTAGCACTGTTGATGAGTCGGTCCAATGATAGATTTTGTCAATTTTGACATCATGTTCATTGAGTATCTGCTTTCTGAGATGAACTCCGTAGACTGCGGCTTGAAGTTCTAATTTCGGTACCGTCATATGTCTGATGGGTGCCACACGGCATTTCCCTATTACATATGTCAGTTTTAGCGTTGCTTCATCTTGCAGATATGCCACAATGCACATTGCTTCCTCTGATGCATCTGTAAAGATGTGAAGTCTCAGGTTTGTGCAACCATTTTCAAAATAAAGTCGATTTATCGACATCGTCCTTATTTCTCTCAACTCAGAGCACCAATCACTGAACAGTTTTGAGTGTTCTGCTGACAACTCTTTGTCCCATGCTTGTCCCATTGCTGCCCAAATGCTTTTGAGTAGAAATCGCATTCGTATAGTAAAGGGTGAACATATCCCAAGTGGGTCGAACACTGCTGAGACAAAGGATAGGACAATTCTCTGAGTTATTTTTGCTGGAACTTCTTGCTCAGTTCCACGACAGACTATGAGACTATCTGTGTCCACATTCCAGTTGAGTCCTAGGATTGAAGACGATTGTGGTTCTGCTTCGAAAGTTTTCACAACTTTCGTTGATCTGTCTGTCTCTGGAATGTGTGACTTGACTTCTTCGTCACTTGCTATCCATTTCGTCAACTTGAATCCACCTTTGATGAGGATGTCTCTGACTTTCTGGTAGATTTCGATTGCTTCTTGAGGGGTTCTGACTGACTTTAGGAAGTCGTCCATATAGAAGTTTCGCTGGACAGCTCTGACAAGATTTTCGTCATTGACTGCATTATCTTTCGCCACTTGGTGCAAGGCGTAATTTGCACAAGTCGGCGAGCTTTTCGCCCCAAAAACGTGTCGTGTGTTTTTGTAGACTTCTATTCTCAGCTCTGGATCTTCTCTCCAGAGGAATCGTAAACATCGGCTGTCATCTTTTGGGACAGCTACTTGAAGAAACATCGCTTCTATGTCGGCTGATAAGGCTATTTGGTGTTCTCGGAAGCGAAATATAATTCCGATCAAACTCTGCAGCAGGTCTGGCCCAGGTAGAAGTTTGTCGTTTAGGTCTACACCTTGATACTTTGCTGCTGCGTTGCACACTCTTCTGACTTTTTCGGGTTTGTGCGGGTTTATGACGGGATGATGTGGTAAATACCATTGCAGTTTGTCTTTGGTTTCATTCAGTTCAGCTTGATCTACTTTCCGAACGTATCCAGCGTTGACATCTGTGTCGATGGTTTCTTGGTAGCGCTTCTTTAGCGCCTCGTCTTTCTGCAGGCGTCGTTCTAAGGACTTGAGTTGCCCCATTGCAGAGTAGAAGTTGTTTGGTAACTTCACTTCGTCCTCTCGCCACAGAAGTCCAACTTCGTATCTTTCACCGTTGAAACGGGTTGTTTGTTCCAACGTCTTGATTGCTCGTTGTTCTTCTTTCGAATGTCCAGTGACATCGCAGTTTGAAGCGTAGGACTCGATATCCCACCACTTACTCAACTGGTTCGCTAATTTATCGTCTGCAATTGATGTTGCTGTGGTCGCAAGAGTTGCTGCTTGCTTCGCTGGTAGGGGTCCACTTAAAGCCCAACCAATCTTTGATTTCACTGCCCATGGTGCAGCTTTGTCTTCTGACTTCTTGAATTCAAAAGGGTGATGAATGTCGTAGCAATCTTGTCCAAGAATCACTTGAACGTCGTTTAGATTGTAGCTCTGATCTGGCAAATTCCTCAGATGTGGGTAACGGTCTTTCAATTCTTGCAGCTCCACAATCTGGTCCCCCAATTTCAGTTTTTCGTGTACGTAGAACTGCACTGTCGTCAATGGTCGAGACTTCTCATGTGCTGAAACAGCTATCGGCACTATTTCAGTCTTTACATCCTGTGATCCATGGATCCCTGCTACTGATAGAGATGCTTTTCGGCCTTGGAGATGGAGTTTTGACACCACTGATTTGTCTACAAATGAGATTGAGGATCCCGAATCACACATTGCTAGTACATTTAGGCTTAAGTCTCTGTTGGTCAGCTTGATTCGTACCACTGGAAGTCCTCCTTGGGTGATGTTAGTTGCTACTGCCGTTGTAGCATCTGAGACATTCTTTGTAGTCTCCTTCTTCGTTAGTTCGCTGTGCAAAAGCCTGTTGTGCCGCCTTCCACAGCTGGGTACACTGCAGGTCCTGCTTCTGCATTCCTTTGACATGTGACCTGGTTTCAAACAATTGAAACACAGTCGGAACTTCTGGACATGCTCTCGTCGTTCATTTACTTTCAGTGATTTAAACTTTTCACACGTCCAAATAGGATGTTGCCCGCCTTTGAAGGGACATTCGAAATTCTTGGGTTTGCTTGACTCTTCAGCGTTTGAAGCAAAGGTACTCGTCTTCGGTTTATCACGGCTTTGAAATTTATTTCTGTCAAACGACGAGTTTGTCTGTGTTGACTTTGAAATCTGATCTGCCGTACTTCTCACAGAGTATATCCCAAGCGTGATAGTATGATTGTGAGCTGAATCCCATTCCCGATATTGCTGCCCTTGCTTGACCCGTGAGACTGGTCTTGAGGTATTGCATCTTTTCTGTATCGCTGAGTGGCTTTTGATGAACAACAACATCAAAAAGACCTGACCACTCTGGCCACTCCAGAGGATCTCCTGAAAACTCAGTCAGTTTTAGTTTTGGCAAGCCATTAGCACCACTGCTTGGTACTGGTTGGTAAATTACTTGGGGAGTGGTGTGATTCATTGTGCTCTTGATTCTGCTCTCGGCAGACCTGTTCCGAAAGTTGTTATTTGGACTCTGACTCCTGTTTCTGTCTTGAACTGCTGACGTTCGCTGCTGTTGAAACGTCGTCCTTGTCAACGGCGGTGCTGGTGGGTCCGTTACTCTAATTGGTTTACGGACTTCTGGTTTCCTGAGAATGCTCGGTTCAGTCAGTTGCGTTGAGAAAAGGCCTTCGCCCGGTTGGAACAGTGGGGTAACTTTCGGGTAGTTGCTGAAACGTTTGTCAGCTCTGTCCTTAGTGACATTCGTTGGAGGGTCGATAACAACATTTGGAGATGGGGGTCGTTGAGGGACAGACTGTTGAGCCCCTGCTTCTGCCCACCTTGCTGTTCTTTCTTGATTTCGTTTTGATCCAACACTTTCTATCTCATCTGCCACTGATCCGGATGCTCTTGAGCTCCCTTTGGTCAGCTCAAGTTTCATACGTCTTTGTTCTTCGTCTTCCTCTGCTTTCCTTCTTTCGTTTTCGAGAGCTCGCTCATGCTGTCGAAAACGCAGTTCGTCTTCTTGTTGTTGCATCCTTAGACGTAACTCCTGTTCTTGTTGTTGCTGTTGTAAACGTAACTCTTGTTCTCGTTGTTGTTGTTGTTGTTGTTGTTGTTGTTGCAGACGTAACTCTTCTTGCTGGCGACGAAGTTCTATTTCTTCACGCTCCTGCTCTAATTCCAACTGGCGCTCTCGCAGTCGTTGCTCTGTTTCTTTCTTTGCTTTTAGGTTTTCGAGCTCCATTTCTTCGATCTGTCGCCTTCTCGATGATCGCGAGTTGGCGATACTGGATTGTTTTCTGCTTCGGCATGTAGCAGAATGCTTGGAAGTGACCTCGGCGTTCTCCTCAGCGTTTTCTATGGCTCCATTTCCTGTATCAATTACAGTTTCGTCGTTTGGGTCTTTGTCACCAGCCGATGTAGTGGACACTAAAGATGTTTGATTTCCACAATCCTTGCTGAACCTATACTGTTTCAGCAAGTCTTCATAGTGACTCCTAAGATTACTGAAATTCGCCAACCCTTGGTGACAGTGTTCGGTCTTCATCATTGGAAAAGCTTTTGCGCAAATTTCATCTAACTTTTCTTTTAACCGTTCCACCTGATCACACAGTATCTGTCTTTCGGAGTCGCTTAAATTTTCTGCTTTCAATTTCTTTTCGAGTTCTAACCTTTCGTCCTCGATTTGATCAGAATCTTCCCATAATTGGTACAATCGCAATGTGTCTTTCCGGTAGTCGACAACTACTGCGCGAAAATCTTCAATATCTTGGAGATCTGGTATTTTGTCAACTACCCATCGCAAAACCTTTCTCTTTTCTTCTAACATACGCTTGGTGTCATTATCAAAGCTTTCAAAATACTTTGGTTTTAAAAGTAACCTTTGCTGTTGTCGGTTGTCTTCCAAGTTGTCGTACGTCTCGAAGAAACATCGATAAGCACCTTTGGCTGTCATTGTTTTGTTTTGTGTCAGGTAGCCTTCCAGCTCGTTGAGGTGTCTGGAAAAGGACTTGAGTAGGTCAGCTTGCTCTTTCTCTAACGTCTTGAGTTGACCACTCGCCTTCCAATCAGCTGTCTTCCAGTGTCTGTTGGGACTTTTGCTGGCCATCGTTGCAGGTTGTGTTTTAGTCCACCAGGTTGAATCGAAGATTCGTTTCTGTTCGTGTCACTGCTGTTGATGTTGTCCGGGTCGGCGGACCAAATGTTGCGGCTGCTCAAGAATCTCAGCGGAACCGATATATCACAGCCTGGTTCTCGAGTTTTACGCCGGCCTGGTTCTTCACTGGGTTCGATTGACTAACGATCTCACAGAAATAATTAGTCGCTCGGACGTATTAAAGGACTGTAACTTTAATTTTGTTGATTGAAGTTAAGAAAATCCTTAGTGACAATCTATGTTCAATCTGGTGCTGAAGTTTGTAAGGCTTCAACCAGTAGCTAGTATTGTTGCAAACTTCTCGTTAAGTAAGCTCAACTAACTTATAACCCGCAAGATCTTAAGATCTAGCAAAACTTAACAAGAAAGACTAAAGTTGTTAAAGAATCAAATTTTAGTCTATCTGAGAGCCAACTGCTCTTGGTAACAGTTTCTAATGGTTCTAAATACAATACGGTTTCACTATTCAAACAATTGGGTTAAAGTGAATAATCAAATATTTATCATTTATAACATCATCATAACTTGTTTCTGATTGGTTAATCAAGAAAATGATTTATGTCATTGTTTACATAGTAAATGTCAAATTACTGCAATATTTACTTTTGTTGACATAAGCACGGATGGTTATTACGTGGCTCTAAATGCCTCAAATGTACGGTATTTGACCTTTAATGATCATCTAAAGTATCATAAAATAAACAACTTAAGAAATTTAACAATAAATAACAAAATATCGAAAAATGCCAATTTTGCACCATTTAAGTGCTAATAGCCACACTTGTGGGTATGATGCAATAATGTTCGTTTGGTCCATGAATAGCTTAGAGATAACCCTAACCGTCTGCCATAACCTCGGGTTGCTCGGGTTTTGCCTTCCCAAAATCGGGGGGGGTGTACAGATTTTCGGTCTCAACTTGTAAAATTTTTCAGTTTTGACCATTTTTGAGTTTTGACAAATTCTAAGTTTTTTCAGTTTCAAAAGTTATTTCTTGCTGTCTGATGGCTTTTCTAGCTGATTTGAAGTGGCGCCAACACTAGTAGTTCTTGATTTCTCATAATTTCTCTTGAAATGTTTGTTAGTTTGAGGAGCTTATTATTTTTTTGATGTGGTGTTCAGTGCAAGGTTAAAAATTACATACAAATCATGTTTAAGATTGCTAAAGATCAAAACCCATGAAAATGGATGATAGATCACTAATTTATTCAAAGCCCAAATTTTTTGGAAAAACAGCTTTTGCTATCACTAGTTTGGAAAATTGGGCTCTGCCGTGATATAAAGAGAATCTCACAGAAATATTTGACGACTAGTCCAGAGTCCAAGAAACAATTTAAAGTTTTAACGATCACATTAAGGATACTTGAATGTTCGTTTACACTCCCCACCCGTTGGCAAAACCTAAGCTTATCCACCTGAGTGGGCTTTTTTGGCTTCAGTTGAAGCAAAATTTATGTTAAAGGACAAAGATGCAGAAAAAAAGGAAAGAAAAACAACTTTGAAGCAAAAAACAGGTCAACAGCAACAGCAGCAGCTGACGACCAAGAGGGTTGAAACAGCCGGAGGGGGAGGAGGGAAGAAGCATCATCACGGCACAAGTTCAAGCAGCAAAAATAAAGGACCCCAGAACCAATGGTGGGAATAACACTAAATAATTCACTGGCATCTATAAATAAAAAAACACGCAGATAGATGTTTCTGAGTCGAAAAGTTTTTATATTCTCATGGGGGTACGACGAATATTATTATCTTCCCGGGTCGAGGAATGAGCGGGAAAAATGCAAGGAATAAGAGGAATTTGAGCGGACAGGTTTGCAAAATCTGCTCGAAGCACTTACAATTTTTTGATCGAAATGAGCGGAAAATGAGTAAAATATACAATGCAATACATGAGCGGATTTTGAGCGGAAACAAAATTATTGAAATAATTACCATATGGGAATAATTACGGAACATATACCTTCAAAATTTGACGTTCAAATCTGTTTCAGCCAGCGGTGTTGTGCTAAATGTGGGCAGAACAGACACTGCAAGTGCTGGCCCATTATATGTTGTGATGGGTGGTTTTTCCTATATAGCAAACAGAACAAGAAGATAGTGGGTCTTGATCTCATCAAGTGGGGCAGACTAATTCTCATTTTCCTCTTTCAGGTACCGATATTGGACCGGGTCCATTTTTAATCAGAAGGAAAACCTCGGTTTTTCCCATTATAGCCCCCCGCCTCAGCTTAGTGGTCATTTATGGCACCAACCAACAACCCCCGCCCGCTTTACCGTAAATATACCATAACGGGAGGACTTTTCTTTCATGGGGGGTGGGGGTGGGGGTTGTGATATATAACAGTAAAGACTCGAAAACCTTTTATTTTTCTCGGATGCAATGCCTTAATTTGATATTTCTTGACTAATTACAATAAGATTGATTTTTGATGTCACACAAATGACTTCAATTCCCGAGTCAAAAATGAACGATTATCTGCTTAGACGGTTGTCGCAAAAGTCTTTTACGATTGCGCATCATCTTGCAAGATCTTAACTGATAACCATTCTAATCCTGC
>NC_134471.1:51978277-51985360 GCF_964194025.1 Convolutriloba macropyga
ACTCGAAGTTCTAGTTTTACATCTCCAACCGCCTTGCCAGAAGTTCTGTGATTTCGGGCAGAGCCAGGAAACTTGTACGTGAAAAATTGGGAGGAGGCACTGTCACTTTGATCTGCAAAAGACCGCCGAAAAACATCAAATACCAAAATGGATGGACTGTTTGCAATGTGATTTATTGTTCCGACCCCCACTTTAGTGGGGAGGGAGGAACTATGTACTCAACTGGGTTTCTTTTTTGTTCAGTCAAATTTGGCCGATCGATATATTCATCGTACAATTGTGAGTAGTATCATTAAAAAGCGCGTACATCCTAGAATATGGAATTAAAAAGATTTTTTTCGATTTTCATTTTTTACAGGGAGTTATCTAGTATTAAAGTTTTGTTAACATTCAACTGTTTTTGTTCACATTTCAGTAATTTGGGCTAAAATTTGGCACAATTTCGGTAATATAAATTCAAATAAATTAAAATTTTTAACGGCAGAGTGTTATCGTTAGAGATAGAAGAGCGTTGCTGGATTGTTTTTATGAAGTTTTTTGGCTAAAATTTTTCGATAAAGTTTTCAAAATTCGAACTTTTTTATCAAAAAGTTTCACAAAATATGCTTTTTTGGTCCAATTTGTTAAAGTTTGCCAGACTTAGTGACCTAGAAACCTTAACGTAGACTCCCTAACCTCCAAATGAGCACTAGTCGAATTTTTGCGCCCGATGAAAGTCTTTTTGTCCCGATCTCGCACAATTTCACTCAACGATTGGTCTAATTCGCAAACACTTGGAATACTTGGGCGGTCTGTTGGGCAGGTGGCAAAATCGGGGATAGGTTCGATATTATCATGGATTCCTAGAATCAGAAACTTTCAATTTTTATTTTAGTGCTTTAAATTTTGCTTCTGTTCTTTTAATGTTAATTATTGACAAAAAATTTTTATTAACGGCTGCATTAATGAAAGCTTCCACTTAATCAATCAAGAGGCTGAATGACATGAGTCTGTTTTCAGAGAACCATAGGGTTTTTATGGCTTTAAGGAATGTATTTGTTTCAAGAAAATTTCAGTGATTTTTTTTGAACTTGTCAATTTCTTGTATTATTTTTGTCAATTTTTGCGTATTCTCAAAAAATACAGTTCAAAGTTTCTTCCCTATAGAGTAAAATCTAATTTTGTGGTGGGTTGTTTTAACGGAAGGCCGTCTTGCTTTTGGTACTACGAGTTTTCTTACAAAATTTTTTGATTTTTGTGCATAATTGTCCAATTTTGCTGTTGTTTTTGTTTCTTTGGTAAGTTGTCACAATACTTAACAGTCTAACTGAAAAAAACTTTACAAAGATTGGATTGAACAATTTTTGTTGTTTTCATTAAATATGGTTTAAAGGGCTGCGACACCATTCTCTTGCAGAATTTGGTAGAGTTTTTTTTTGCCCTCTGTTTGTTGTTATTTTTTGTTGTCGTATGCCAAATATTTGGCATTGAAAGGTCTCAGTGGCCAACTATAGATAAATCGCTGAACTTAATAGCTGATAGCGGTAAAATAGCTAATGGTTTTATTGACTTTCAAAATAAATTCCTAAAAAGAGAGTAATAGTATTCTTCAATTTATCCCTTTTTCTTGCGTTTTGGGTTTCTTTTCGTATTTTACAATGTTGCATCATTTTTTGTGAATTTGCTTTATTTAGAGCTCTTTTTGATTTTTGCTGAATCAAACAATAAATTCTCTGTTGTTTAAACGTTTTGACTGATGTCTTCAGGGCTTAGACAATTTGGTTCAGAAGAATTTTGTGAAATTTAGATACTTTCATTTTGTGGTTCGTTTTGCTGTCAACGTGTGATAGTCGTTATTACAAAAGACCTAATGTTGATCAAACGAGACACAAATGAAGATTTTAAGTTCTCCCGGATAATTTTTTTCATATATTTAATGGTTTCAACAATGTCGTTTCGTAAAGTTGTGTGTAAAAATTTTTTAGTTCAGCTTGTACTTAATGTTATTTTGTAGTCCTATGATTTTGTCTCACTAATAAAAGCTATTAGTTTTCCAGTTAATTGCAGAACAAACTGTCTAATCTTTAAGTCGAAAATTTTGTTGTCTAGGAATTTGTTGTCTAGGAATTTTGAAATGTTTATTATTTAAAAAAAGACAATAGGTTTTTGAGAATTGCCAATCATATTTCTGTTAACTTGTTAACTTGCAGCTTAGCATCTCTAATGACAGGTCACGTCATTTATCTATTGAAATACAATTTGCTCTTCATAATGGTTTTATTTTTCTCAATTGGTCCTTTTGCTTGGTACAACCAGTTTTCTTAAAATATTCGTGATTTTTGCATATTTGCCCCTTTTTTGTAGGTTTTCGTTTTCTCTTCACAATCGTTCAATAATGGGCGTCATTTGATTCACAATTTTTTTTCACTTTTATAAAACGCAATCGAAGATTTTCAATGTTTTTAACGAACTATTTAATGTTAATTGGCTGGGACATCGTTTTCGTGCAAAATTTTTGTGCAAATTTTTTCGTGCAAGTTTTTAGTTTTTGCCTATATTCGTCACTCTTTTTGCAGTCGTATGACATGTCCTCGATAGTGAAAAATCTTAATCGCTCTCTGTGGAGGTATAAAAGAATCTCTCAATGACTTCATTTGATACATAATGTTTCTAATCAGTTCGAAATTTATTCTTTTCAAAAAAAGCAATATTTTATTAAATTTTGCCCTTTTGCTCATTTCTTGTCACTTGTTACCAAGTCGCATTGAGGATAAATTCCATATTTTATTCTAATAAATACAGGTTAATTTTCTCAGTACAAATTTTATCTGATGCCATCTTGATTTGGTTATTAATGATTTTCAAAAAATGGAGGAGTTTTGGTCGTAATTAGAATTTAAAACTATTTGATTTTTATCGCCGTCTTTTCTTGTAGTCATATTATGGTAGTGACAGGTCTCAAGGTCTTCTAAGGTAGATTGTTTTATTAATTTATTAGTTTGTTGAACGACATGTTTCCGTGTTAATTTTTTTATCTCTTCCTCATTTGGTAGACGATTAAGTGAAAATGTAGATGAGCGGGATCGGAACTTAATGTGCCAATGCACATTACCAAGCCTCCTTGTTACTTATTTGTTTGCATGAGCAAATACGGCGACAAAACGCTAACGTTGAAAATTCTTACGAATAATTGTAGCTGTTGTTCAAAAATTATACGTTGAATCCCCCCCCCCCGCCTACTAGCATTAAGTAATCCGCCAATGTACCCGTTGAATCCCCCCGCCTACTAGCATTAAGTAATCCGCCAATGTTAATCGGCGGTTGATATATATCTGCACACATGCATATACATGCATATATATACATATATATATATATATATATAGGTATATATATATATATATATATATATATATATATATATATATGCATGCGGGGTGTGTATTGCGTTATTTACTGTTTTACTCATTCCACATTAGTGACAAAACAAAAGAGCCAATGCGGTGGCCTGGTGTGAACTGGTCTGGCAATAAGACGAAGAAGGGAGGCTTCAATATCAACAACCCACCCATGGATAAGTGCGCAAGTAACCACAACATACTTCTATTAATCACGCACAGGATAGCTCTAAAGTGTCACTTGTTTTCTGAAAAATTATATGCTAGGTAAAATTTGCACGAAGATGGGATGTCGGTTCTGATACTAAAGTTCCCTCCAGTTAAAGAATCAAACGCCCAATCCCTCCCCCGACCATATTTTCTCAGCCGATGTGCAGTCTAAACGCTTTCATATAGAAATTATATATAACTGTACTGCATATGATCCTGGAGAGCTCTAACAGAAATGATACACTCATATTTTTAATTTGAAATCAAACATAACCTGTCAAACAGAAAAGTGGTTATCCTGCACACAAAGGTTTATAATGGCCTAGCTTGGCATCTTATTTTTCAGCAACAGAGCAGACAACCATTGCTTATCAAAAACCGTAAAAGGAAAAATCAATTAATGTAATCGCAATGTCTCGTCTCAAAGATTGTCATCAGAAAATTTGGATGAAATTGCCATTTAATCATTATTTAGAAAAATGCTTCCAAACCATCTGATTTTTCTTACATAAATATATTTTAAATTAAATTTCTGGTTTTTTAATCTCAATGCGGAAAATTTTAATTTTTTTGGCCATCGGTTCCTGTGCCATAAACATCATTTGACTGTCTTTATGGAAAACGGCAAAACTGACTCTAATGAATTTTGACAAACTTCTGTCATGACGGTTAATAGCCGCCGCAGCATCTTAATAGTAATAGTTTTTTGTTTAGGAGTGCTCGTTTTTTCACTCTTATTCTGTTTGGGCGAGCTCATAGGATTTGTATTGTATTTGTGCGCTGCATTTTTGGGCATCCGAGAAGAGTATTGGTATTCAACAGGCTTTTATGACTCAAAGACGATTATAAATAATCTACAGTCTTTTGTAGCTGAAAAAAATTGTGCATGATTCGAGTTTTGGATTCTTTCTTTTCGAACATTTACTTCTGTTTTAGAACGTTGACTTCGAACATGGAACTTGAACACAAATAAAACTTCTGATGTATAGTATATAGCGACTTCTTGTAAAAATCGAGGTCAAAAACTTCATTTTGAAAAGCATTCTTCACATAAAAGACCCTCTTCATTATTCAAACTACAATTAAACTTTAGAATGAAAAATTATTTGCCCTGAAACGAAGTTTGTACCGATTATATTAGTGTTAATGGTTTTTTAATGCAACTTTTCGCCTGACCGATTTTTCGTCTGACCCATTTGAATTTCGTCCTCAAAAACGTGATAAACAGGTAGCGCCCAGCGGGCATTAAGTTCTCTTAGAGCCTTTCAGCTCACAAGTCTCCAAGTATGCGACTCACAGAAACTGTTTTGACTTATACTTATGGCGTGAAGGGCGGTTCTTAGATGTTGACCCCCCCACCACCACCACCACCACCACCACCACCACCACCACCACCACCACCACCACCACCACCACCACCACCACCACCACCACCACCACCACCACCACCACCACCACCACCACCACCACCACCACCACCACCACCACCACCACCACCACCACCACCACCACCACCACCACCACCACCACCACCACCACCACCACCACCACCACCACCACCACCACCACCACCACCACCACCACCACCACCACCACCACCACCACCACCACCACCACCACCACCACCACCACCACCACCACCACCACCACCACAACAACCCCCCCCCCATCAGCCCTGTTCACTCACCCCTCCCGCCTCCACTCCCCACCCTTGCGCATCGTTCAGGCCGTAGGGGCCCTTGCAGCCAAAGACCCCCTCCTACCGTTACCCCCCCCCCACACTGTTGCCCCATCACCCCACCCCCCTGCTGCGTTTACCTCAAGCCCCATCAGTTAAGCTAAAGCTAGTCTCACTAAAACTTGGCTAGCTACAGATGAAGACAGCCGCTTGCCGGTCGTTTGAGAGCAATTTACCTGACGTGAATTAGTTATTTATAGTTTTATTGATTAGTTAATAAAATATTGAAATTAATTTTTTTTACGGTACCCGTCTTTAATTTGCGAATATGTGGTCCTTAGAATTGTCCCCTTATAAATGAAACTTTCAAGAGAGCTACTTTTGAATGAAATGGTTTTCACAATTTAAAATACAATTATTCTTTTCTATACGCTCAAGCGGACCCAGAAAACTATAATATCTATAGCATATGCGATCTCTTAGATCTTTGGGCCTGTTTTCCCGTAAATTACATCTTGGTTTCATGGAGAGTGTTATATCCCGGATGTCCCAGTAATTTTCTCACAACTGAATCCTGGTTGTTCTTATAATTTCCACCTAATTATTCTGATTATCCTGGCATCTTCCTACAAAGTTTACTGAATATAGCGGTAAATTCCCGAATAGACGCTCGCTTTTCCTGGTAACTTCCCGAAAGCTTCATGGAAATCCTGGTAATTATGTCGTGAGGTATATTCCGGTTGTCCCAGTAAGTTTCTCATAGCTATATCCTTGTTGTCCTGATAAAATCCCACTCATTATTATAATTATCCTGGTATATTCCCACAAATTGCCCTGAATATTGCGGTAAAATCCCGAAAAGACGCTTGCTTTTTCTGCTAACTTCTCGGAAACTTCCCGGAAATCCTGACTTCCCGGAAATCCTGTTGATTATGCCGAGAAATTTCCGCAAACTACCGTTTTTATTTGTTTTTTTTGGCGGGAATCTCTGTATTTTCTCTCGCCACGAAGATTTCCAGCCCTCATAAAATATCCCCTCCAACCAACATACATGAAGTAAAAGCAGTATTTGAATTTTTTTTAAATTCATTATCTTTCCCACAGTTTTATTTGGCAATTAATTTTTTTTTCGTTCCTTTTTGATCTCTTTGATATATGTTCTTTTAGAGAATATTTTGCATACCCATATTTCACCTAACCCCTCCCATACAGCCCACCAATAACGCCAGCAGACCCCATAGGCAACCCCATTAACCATCCTTCAACTTCATCTTCCTTCAACCTTAAAATAAAAAACTTTGGCTAAATTTTCGTTAACTTTCTATAGCTCTCATTTTACGCTATTTTTTTTTCTTTTATTATTGCTAATTTGCTTAATTGCTTTATTATATTATTCAGTTGTTGTTCAGGTCTCTAAATCTAGTTTGTTTAGAGATTAAATGGAGGAGAACAGTAGCTATGTTTTTAGTTTAAACAAAAATTTTCATGACTTCTTTTTCAAGAAAATAAAACTTCGTTTTCAAAAACTGACCTTTTTTTCTTAAACGCTGGTTTTTTCCAAGGTTGGTCAATAACAGCCTCAATCAAACTACAGACCCCCAACCTAGACCTTTTGCCTAGCCTCCACTCGTCTATCTACCTTCTGCCTATCTATTCACCAACCTACAACCCCCCCCCCCCCCCCCCACAACCACCACCACCACATCCACCACCACCACCACAACCACTGCCACCACCACCACTGCCACTACCACCACCTACGTGCCTTCTCCCCAACTATCTACTCTCAGTCCACCTTCACATATCTAACCCACCACG
>NC_134471.1:51985560-52083017 GCF_964194025.1 Convolutriloba macropyga
CACAATTTCAAGCAGCTGAACTCAATTGGCGGCAATTTAATACTAAAAGTCTAATGAAAAGTGCGCCGAAACTAGTGTCATTTCTTACTTTAAATCTTAACATTTGTATATGTTAACCTCTAATGTGACTATTTGAAGCCCACTATTGAACTCCTTAGTTCCATAAGCAGGCTGCAATTGATTTGAGCTCTCACTAGTGGTTCGAGAACCAATCTTGCGACGTTTAGACGGTTATGTTTGATTTTTTTAATTGCCGCACAGCGATAGCTGGGTCTATTATTGGCCTTCTCATGGTTTTTATGACTCGAAGAGGAGTATTGGTTTTCTTAAGGTTTTTTTCTACCGGAAGTACTATTCGTTCAGACGATGTTTTGACCTAAAAGCGAAAGTGAGTAAAGTTGCCTTGTGAACTAATTTTTTCTGAGCGAGAGAAGTTTTTTGATCATGCGCTGCGTTTAGTGAATGACTTCTTGACTTTGAAAAGTAGTTTTTGACTGAATGACAAATATAGATATCCTTTTCTAGCCGTTTTTTCGTCTAACTGGCCTAGTTTTTTTGCTTTTACTTTGGTTTTTGTAGTAATGATTTTTATTCGATGCTGCATTGAATTGTAAACCTCGCAAATTAATACCCCAGTGTTTTGCAGAGCCTGGAAATGCGTTTGAAGTTCAAAATTTGCACATATTTCTTGATTTTTTAGTTAGTTTTTGATTTTTTTCTAGTAATTTCTTCAATTTTGGATCTTTCAGCTGTGTTTTTGTCAAAGATCAGTTAACGTAGCAACTTCCCTTTGACAATTCATATACTCAATGCCTCTTTCTAACTGGATTTAATTTTGTTTTTATAAAATTGTACATATGCTAATCCGATTTTGGTAGTTTTTTCCCAATTTTCTGTTTTTTTTGTAATTTGGTTTTAATTACTAGAATTGTCTTTTTGTGCAACATGGTAGACTTTAATTTTGTTTCAATAAAAATCTTTTTTTGGCAATAATTTTTTAGCGTTAAGTTTTTGAAAAACAGTTACTTTTTTTCATAAATGCAGTCTCAAAATATTTTTGAATATTTTATTCTGCAAATTGTTTTAATATTTTGTTTGCTTGAATTCTGTTTTTTCTTTTTTGTTTTGTTCAGGGGATGGATCCTTGTCTCGTTGTTTTTTCAACGTCTCGAACGCTGAACAATGAAATGTATTCGCTTTACTTGATTTTTTGTATTTGATTTCTAACTTTCAAAAAGTTACGTCCTTTTGTTACGGTTTTCCTTACATTGTGTCCATATTCATCACATTTCTGTTTGTATCATTCTGGCTTTGTCCTAGCACCTACATTTATATTCGTTATATTTATTTTTTCAGTTGTTAAAATTTGAATCATTTCAGCTTTTTCTTAGATTTTTCTCATTTCTTTGGTTTGCAATTGTTTTCATTCAACTTAAGGCAGTACTGAGAGTTTGCTAAAAAAACCTTTTCCAAATTTTCCACTTATTACTATTTATTGTATTTTTCTTCCGGCCTTGGTATTACTTTAAAACAATTTTTGGCCTTTGATTATTAATCTTTTGCTTGTCTTTTCTATGATTAATTTAATTTTTGATTCAGTAAGAAATCATGTTGTCTAGAATATATACATAAAGGAAGAATTATATGTTTTTTGTCTAAATTGCAGTGATTAGAGATCTAATTGTGGTGGTTTTTTATTTTTAAATTTGACCATTCTTTTTTGAAAAATTCAGCTTAGTTTCTAAGATTGTTTTCTGCCGTTTGCTTTCGCGAGGTTTTTGATAAAAGAATCATGAATTATTTGAAGACAATTAATAGCACTGTCAGCTTTTTCAGCTGGTCCGTAATTTGACCATCCTCATTATTTTGGACTTTCTAAACGTTACCAAACGTTTTTACTAATATAAAATTTTGCTGCATTTTGTCTCTCGTGGTAACAGTGGGTTAAATTTCACCAATTGTGAGATCAGACCTCAGGAGGTAGTGAGTTAATGATTTAATATAAAAGGCTATGGTTTCAGCTGCAATTAGGGTTTTCTGTGAACTTTTGATGCTTCGAGTTGCTTCCGGAATTCTTTCGGCTATGTTTTTTATTTGTCATGATTTTTGTTACCACCATATGAGGTCACAGCCACTTTTTGTTCATTCGTTCTTGCAATTTCAACTAAAGCGCGTGTGTGACGTCATTTTTTGCTCTTAATTGAGCGAGTTTTTTTATTTATGCGCGTGGTTAAATATTTGGTCACACTTGACTTACCTCACTCTCAAAAATGACTTCCTCACTTTGAAATTGACTTTTTTTAAATTCAAATAGATAAGGTCAAATGGGTGTGTGTGACCTCTAAATGAAAAGACGAATTTACTGTTTTTTTTAAACTGCCGATCTACGAATCTATTGCGGCTATTTTCTGGCAGTCTGCCAGCTATGTTTATCATTTTTTCCGGCACCAGGGTCCTAGGGACTTCCTCCAAGGTGTGATGGTAATTTGTAGAGTTTATAGAGTTAATGGAATGGTTATTAATATATTTTAATGACTCCAGTTTTAGCAATTTTTTGATAAAATTTAAATTTTTTTTGACTTTTCGGAAATTTATTATCATTTTCCAAGTTTAAGGGTCCTAATCAGCCACTGAAAATGTTTAAAACTTGAAATAGTGATACTGGATAGACACTTGAGACAATGAAATGGCTTAAAAGATCTTAATATCTTGAATTTTAGCAAGATCATGTTAAAATATATACATAACTCCAGAGACCAAAATTAGTTTTGAATATTTTCACTGCGAAATCTGAAAGCTTTTTTTTAATTTTGCAATATTTTGCAATTTTTTAATATCTCAGTTTTTTATTTGATTTAATTACTATTTAGATTAGAAAACTAAAAACTGCAGAGACCAATTAAGCTAAAGCTAGCCTCACTAAACCGTGGCTAGCTACTGACCAAGTCAGTCGCGCGCCGATCGCTTGAGAGCAATTCGCCCGACGTTAGTCTGTTATATTTTTATTGCCTAATCTCAATTGTGACAGGCCTGAACGGCTACCAATGAGTTAAGTTTTTTATATTAACTTCTTTGTTCATATGTAACGCTTGCCATGCTCCTGGCACAAAATGTTATCCATAACAATTAGGGAATTTTTAAATTTGTTCCTTTTTTATAATCGTTTATTGTTATTCTAATAATTTATCCGCAATAATGACCAATGTTAATGCCAATGAAGCATACTTTGTTGTAAACGATTATTTCAGATCTAGGTGCTTGGTTTGCTGAATTTTAAATGATTTCTTCAATTTTGTGTATTTTTGCGTTTTGACTGTTGCTTTTCTTTTGCTCTTCTTGCTTAGTCAAAATTAACTGTTCTTTTTTACTTATTACAGAAAAACCTAATTGGCGTCAATTTATAGGCGGCAGCGATTGCTTTCGTTTGTTAAGGTTGAAATGTATTTTGAAAAAAATGCGACTTTTTTCTTGCTGTCCTATTTTTTTTTCCTTATTCACCTATTGCTAATAGTTTCAACTTGGCCTCTAAGAAAGTTTGTAGTAATTAGTCTTTAGTCTGTTAGAATTTTTGAATGCAATTAATTCGTTTGATCGATCTTTCTTCTGGCTCAATTGTTTTTCTTTAAAAATAATAAACAGGTCCGCCTCACTCACGTGCTCAAAGAGTAAAACGTGATCGAAGAGTAAAAATAATTAAAAATATAGCACGACAAGTCACATGTCTTGAAATATAATTCAAAAAACTGATATAATTAATGACATGGACTGACAATCTACATTCTCCCAAAAGACCAGACTATGACAATCAACAGATGTTCTGTTTCCCTGAAACAAGACTTTTCAAGCATTCGTGTTACCTGTTTATCCCCGTTAGAGGAAAAGTCAAATGGGTCAAGAAAAATCGGTCAAGTGAAAAATCGCATAAAAACCCTAGGGCTAATATAGTTGCTTCAAATTTTGTTTGAGAGCAGTTAATAAAGTCTCGAAATTATTCAAATTATACAAAGTTTTTATTAAAAGTTACCTCTCGTTCATTCCTCTCATCCCTACCTCCAAAACTCAAGGTGGTGGATGGTGGACGGTGAAGCACTGGACGGGGTGAGTAAGGCGGACCTGTTATTATTTTTCTTAGGAATACAAATGACTCAGGAGAAAAATTGGTAAAAACGAATAAATCGCATTCAAAAAGACGAAAAGACTAAAAACTAATTAGACAAACTTTCTTGGCGACCAATTTAAAACCATTAGCAACAGGTGAATAAGGAAAATGTGATATATCGAGAAGTAGCGAACTTAGCAACTTAAGTTAAAACTTCGACATATAAAGAAAACTTTCTTACCTGATGTTTGGTGAAGTGAAATTGAATAATGTCTTCTAATTTGAACCGAATCGTCGATTCAAATTTGTTCATACCACAAGTTTATCAATGTACATAAACCATAAATTTGTGAGATAGATTCGACCTTCCCACCATCAAACTCGATCAGTAACCAACTCTCCGACCCTCCCAGTAGATAGCAATGACATGTTCTCAGGTAGGGAGAACAAGGGGTTAAGTGCAAAAAACTGCACTAGTGCTTGCCATATACGGCAAGGGGAAAAACTTGTTCACAACTAAAGTGTAAATTAACACATATCAGTTTATCTATATCTAGACGGATTTGTAAATTTTTATACTGATACGGATTATAAATACCTGTGAAATTTTGTACATTTAGGCCATTTTGAAATCAATTATTAAAATATTAAAATTCTTGTTACTCGTGCTCGAGACCAAGACAATGGTGTCCAGACCACCAAACGACCGAAAAACCTTGGATCTGCAGAATGCTGAATCCTGTACTGCGTGGATCATGTCTTTTGTGGCGAAATGTTGCGCAAAGAAGAAAAAAGATAAAGTCAACAAGGACGGTACGATCGTGGACCTACAGGTAACAAATCTCTTTCTTAGTATATGCGGCCAGGACGCACTTCTTAAACTTAGGAGCCTTATGAGCCCTAAAAAATTGTTAGACACTCCTTTTAAGGAGATCAGACTAGTTATTCAAAATTATATTTCACCTAAGGAGAGAGTAGTAACGGCAGAAAGGGCTAAATTTCTGTCCTATTGTTACTTCGAAAAACTTAAAACAGTAACCAACCCTGAGGAAGAAATGGTGAATATAAAATTTATCTCAGGTTTGAGAGACCCTGAGGCCAAATTAAGACTATTAGACGGCATTAAAACTAAGCCAACGATGTCTCTGTCTAAAATGACAGAAAGCTTACAGTTCAGAATTCAAGCAATGGCTTTTGCGCGTTCCTCAACAGGTAATAGACCAATAGACCATTTGTAATAAAAGAAGAAGTGGGATACAACTTCAAAAAGACCTTCAGAAAACCTAGTGAAAAGTTCACTGGTAATAAAGGCAATGATAACTTGTGTAATAGATGTGGAGGTAAGCCACACAGCAGCAAGCCGTGTCCGGCCTTGAACAAGAAATGTAACACCTGTGAAAAGGTGGGGCGCTTTTCAAAAACATGCAGAAGTAAAACCCAGCCTAAGTCAGGTAAGTCTGACCAGCACAACAACTTCTGCGAGAAAGAGGGTAAGTTGCCTGGTCAAACATTATCCAAAAAAGAGATGGGAATGTACTATACACGGGAAAACGTGTTTAACATGTCGGTGACTTGGGAGTACATTACAGTAAAAAACCATAAAATAAAAATGCAATTGATACCGGTGCTGATAGCACCGTGGTAACATCCTTATTCTGGACTGAGCTTGGCAAACCTCAGTTAATTGGGAAAGTCAGACGTCTTGAGGCCTATGATGGTCATCAACTGACGCTTCTGGGATCACTAACATGTGATGTTGAGTGGAAAGGAAGCAAGTATAGGCAACAACAACTAGCAGTTGTGCAATCCGAGAAAAAATTTAGGCTAATTGGGAGAGACATACTACCCCAAGAAGGCATCAATGCAGTGAGTGATGAAAGACTACCTGCAGCCAAAGGATACAAAGCGCATGTGAAACTCATACCGGGATCACAGCCAATGTTCTGCAAAGCCAGAAAAATACCTCTACCTCTCCAAGACAGGGTCAACGAGAAGCTTGAGACAATGGTACCACAGGGCATTTTGGAGCCAGTACAACCTGGTGGGGTCACAAATACATCACCAGTAGTGTGGCAGCGGAAGAAAAATGGAGCTCTGAGACTATGCGTGGACCTCAAAGTTCACATCAATGGCAAAGTTATGGATGAGGACTATCCAATCCCAGACACAGAGACCATTTTCCATAATCTCCATGGGACCTCTTACTTTGGAAAAATTGACTTATCAGATGCATATTATCAAATTGAGCCGGACGAGGATGCAAAAGAAATATGCACGATCAACACATCGCAAGGATTGTTCGAGATGTGCAGGCTTCCTCAGGGCCTAAAGAACTCTTCATCAATCTTCCAGAATTGAATTGAGTCAACTCTCAAAGGAATAAAGGGTGTGGGCATATTCCAAGACGACGTTCTGGTATATGGAACAACGACGAATCGATACGAGAATTGAATGCTTGCAGTCAAGAGTCGGCTACGTGAAAAAAAATTCACCATCAATGAGAAGAAATCCAACTCAAAACCAGTTTCAAGCTTAAGTTTTCTTGGTTACTCTGTTTCCAAAGAAGGAATAGCACCCGATCCTAAACATGTTGGGAAAATCAAAAATGCAAAACCGCCATCAAATATGAAACAACTCGAGTCCTTTGTCGGCTCAGCAAGTTTTAAAATTCGAAAAGAAGTATTCAGATGGGACAAGGAAGAGCAAAATGCTTTTGAAAACATCAAAAACGAGTTATGTGCTAAACCTCTTTTACAGCTTTACAGCTTGACGAAGGAAGCAACCGTGACAACAGACGCCTCAGAGAAAACTATAGGCGGGCTACTCTCACAGGAAGGACATCCTGTGATCTACGTATCGAGGAAGTTGTCACAAGCCGAACAAAATTACTCCAATATTGAGCAAGAGGCACTTGCAATTGTCTTTGTGGTCACAAGATTGAAAAAATTTCTACTCGGAAGAAGGTTCACTCTACAGACTGGCCACAAACCTCTCAAATATCTCTTCGCCCCAGACGATGAAATTTCGAAAACAGCATCAGCAAGAATTATCAGATGGGCGATAGCGCTGATGGGATTTGACTTCGAATTGAAGTATACACCCGGAGAACAGATCCCCCACGCTGATGGTCTGAGCAGAGTAGACTTTGATGATGACGATGACAATGATCGAGTCTGCTTTGCTCTTGACAAAATCTACTTCGTCCAGTCCGACCTGGTGACCCAGTCAGACATCAAAACTGAGCTGGGATCGAATCGACTCTTTCAAGATGTCATCAAACGAATAAAAAGCGGCATCTGGAAACAGTGCTCAGAAGCAGAGAAAGGGTTTGAACAACAGAAAGACGCCTTGACCATTAACAATGGAATCATCTTTCTAGGAGTTTTGCCTTTCATTCCACCCAAACTAAGACCCATGGTGATGGCCAAAGCTCATGAGACTCACCCAGGCAAAAATGCAACTGAAGCAGCAGTTCGAATGACGGCTTGGTGGCCCGGCATCAGTCAAGATGTTCTTCGATATGTTAGTAAATGTAAGGAATGCCAAGAAAACAGGCCTGGCCTGGGGAAAACAGTATCTACTTGGCCGCAAGCTGAAGTTTGGGAAAGACTCCACATGGACTGGGGCTACGTTAAGGATCAAGGTAATATCTTAGTGATAGTAGACGCGGGATTAAGTTGGATAGAAGCCTTTCCTGTGGGAAATAGAACCTCACAAACAAAGAAGGTGTATTTGAGTCAAATCTTTGCAAGATTTGGGATACCAAGAACATTAGTATCAGACAATGGTCCTGAGTTTGTGAGCAGTGATCTAAAGCAATGGTGTGAATCACTTGAATGAAAAAGATGGAATCCACCATTTACCATCCAAGAGCAAATGGGATTGCTGAACGAGCGGTCCAAACAGTGAAACGGGCTATTCAAGCCTGGAGTCCAAATCTGAATGTGTCATTTGGCGCTTTCCTACAGCGGGCTTTGATGACACATCGGAACACTTCCAAGATGCGGAGCAAAACTCCTGTTGAACTGCTACTGGGACGCAAAATAAGACTGCCAGCAGTCACTGATTTTGATCTGTGTGAACGAGTCCTCTTCAAACCGACGAAAAGTTCACCAACGGTTCCAGCTACTTTCATTATCCGTAAAGGAATGAACACTTCGTTCATCCATCCGGAGAATTCAAACAAGACATTTCTTGTTAGTGACAACCAAATTGCACGGTTGGAACCTGACGACATCAAGACTGAATCAACTGACTCACAGTCTGAGAGCAGTAGGGACGACATAGACGTGGAATCACCCAACTCTACTGAAGAAACCTCAGTAGTTGAAGGGGAACAACCTTTAGTGGCCACTAGAACTTCAAGCAGAAATAAAAAACAACCAGAAAGATTTGGAGAAACTATTCCTACAAACTTGTTAAAAAAATGAGGGAGGATGTGATATATCGAGAAGTAGCAAACTTAGCAACTTAAGTTAAAACTTCGATATATAAAGAAAAATTTCTTACCTGATGTTTGGTGAAGTGAAATTGAATAATGGCTTCTAATTTGAACCGAATTGTCTATTCAAATTTGTTCATACCACAAGTTTATCAATGTACATAAACCATAATTTTGTGAGATAGCTTCGACCATCCCACCACCAAACTCGATCAGTAACCAACTCTTCGACCCTCCCAGTAGATAGCAATGACATGTTCTCAGGTAGGGAGAACAATGTGTTAAGTGCAAAAAACTGCACTAGTACTTGCCATATACGGCAAGGGGAAAACTTGTTCACAACTAAGGTGTAAATTAACACATATCAGTTTATCTATATCTAGACGGATCTGTAAATTTTCATACTTATACGGATTATAAATACCTGTAAAATTTTGTACATTCAGGCCATTTTTAATTCAATTATTAAAATAATAAAATTCTTGTTACTCGTGCTCGAGACCACGACAGAAAAAAGAAAAACAGAGGACAACAAGATTCAAAATTTGCAAGATTCCGATGTGCATCAAGCGGATCAACGGCGGTTAATGTCTCGTCACTTGTAGGCTATGTTGGGGATTACATGCTCTAGGTATGAATATTGTGATGCTAAGCTTTCACCACCAAAACGGAAATGATAACTTTGCTCCTATGAACACTGCGATGAGTAAATTTGTCAATAAATTTGAAATGATAAATTGTTGCCACAAATAAATTAGGATGAGAATTTTTTGCCATGAGCATTGGGATACAAAAGTTTTCTGCCAAAAACGTCCGGCTGAAAAGTTTTTGTCTTAAAGCTTTGAATGACCAATTTTTGTCGTGAACTTTGGAAGTCCCGCTTTTCTGTAGAAAAAAGTCGCCATCAAAATGGGGATGATAAGCTCCCTGTTATTAACCCTGAAATAATCAAGTTTTTTTCATGCACATGATAGACTTGGGCTAATAACCGTGGAACGATACCTTTTTGTCAAAATAATCGAGGCAATAAGCTTTTGACATGGGTATTGGGATGATAAAAAATTGCCATTAACCATGAATTAAAGGACAAGGTTTTGTCGCAAACAGAAATTAGATGATGCTTTTGGTCGTAACAGCGTTATTTTTCAAAAAAACTGCACCAAAAATGTGAAACAATAGTATGATTAATAAAGTAATCGACTCTCATTCTTGCGATAGTATGTAGTGCGATAGTATGTTGTCTGCAGTTTAGGACTGTCGACAAGCAAATCAATGAGCAGAGCAGCCAATCAGAATTTGTGTCTATACATGGCCATACAAAGAGTAGACCCTACACCACAGGTAATAATTTTGCATGACTCATCCTGTGAAATTATCCAAAAGTCTGATTTTCGACCCACTTAAGTTATGTTACAGAGACTCCCGCTGTACCAGGTTTTTTGTTTAAAACTTGTATACAATACTGACGCAAAATTTTTGGTTATCCATTCAAAACAAAACAAAGTTTCAAACAATAACATACAGCAACAGTTCATATCGAAATTCGAAAAACAAAATGCACAAATTTAGCTCAAGCAATTCGCATAGCTTCAGTCTTTGAGCAAACTACGATTTTGGGTTCACAGTAAGCCCTAGTTTTGATAAGAATAACCAAAATTTTATTAAAAAGTGTCGTTAAAATTAGTTTATGACAACAGCTTTACGAGAAAAAAGAAGTAACTGTCTAAGTGTTTTTAACATCTACAAATTGAGCAAACTCCATTTAAAGCACGAAATGAACAACAGATGCTAGTGGACGAAATTAACATCACAAAAAATTTTCGCTTCAGAAATTGTGAGCTGAACAAAATTAGATTTGTCTTCCTAGACATTAGTCTAACTTTCGATATATTAAAACAATTTCTCTCATCGCCAAAATATTTTCAAAACGTTTTTGTGTGGTTGAAATTGTCATAATTCTGTAGGAGAAAAAATGTAGGCCTTACCTATTTCACAGGAGGACATCTGAACTCAGGCTGAGGTGTGCGCTCAAAACTGTCCTGATTAGACCATTTCGAGCGCACACCTGACCAATTTGCGCTCAAAATTACATGACAATTTCGGGCGCTGGAGCGCTCTTGAGTCTGATCAGAGGCGCGAGCGCGCTTGAGTCTGGTCAGAGGCGGATTCGAGCGCACTTGAGTCTGATCATAACCAGTTTGGAGCGCGCTTGAGTCTGACTATAAGAAGCTTCGAGCGCAAATGGTCTGATCAGAAATAATTTCGAAGGCAAGTAGGTCTTAGGTCTTATCAGAGACCATTTCAAGCGCATTATTAATAGCCGCACAGCGATAGATGGGGATAATATTGGCCTTCTCTTGGTTTTGTACAATTCAAAGAATTTGAATTGTATTGGGGCGCTGTGTTTTTTTTTTAAGATGTGTTCACACATTTTTCAATGACTTTGATCTTTCAAAACGGGATAAACAGGTAAAGCCCAGCGGGCATTAAGTTTCATTAGAGGCCCAAAGTGGACGTTAGTAGTCCTTCAAGTGCTTAGAGTGTTGCGGCTGCTCGGATGGGCTCAATTCAAGGTTAAAAGGTCATTTTCAGGAGTTTTTGGGCTCAAAATGGTGCAATTTTTCATGTTTTTTATGATGTTTTTGAGTTTTTTGTTTGATTAGTCTTAGGTTGAAGTTTTTAAAAATTGATGAAGGCCTTTTGTGAAACAAAATTGCCTGTTATGACCATTTTATGAGCTATATGTTTTGGTATTACAAACACAAACACACAAAATGATACCAGTTTTTGCAATTTTTTTCAAGTTTTTTGAAAATTTTTGTCATTTTTTGCCTTTTTCCAGCTTCAGGGGCCAGCAAATCTCCTTTAAGGTTTGATAATAGGGCACTGCATAGTATCTACTAATAATGGAGTGGTTTTAAACATTTCAATGTCTCGAATTTTAGCATTTTTTTAAATAAAATCTGCAAATTTTTTTGAGGTTTCCTAATAAAGTCTGGCAATTTTTGATATTTGTCCATTCTCAAGTGCCAGGAAACCTATTCCACGGTCTGAAAAAAATACTGCATAGTTGTTAGTTTCACTGGAGTTGTTTTCAACAATGTAACCTTTCGAATTTTGAAAATTTTTGATAAAACTTGCAAGTTATTTAATTTTTTCAAAACAATTGTCTCTTATTCAGTTTTTTTTGCCTGAGTAGCCAGATAACCTAATACAGGGTTTGATAGTATGTTATTAAATAGTTGCTAGGGGTAATTGGATGGTTTTCAACATTTTAATAGAACAAATTTCTGTTTTTTGAAATTTAAAATTTTTTAAAATTATTGCCTTTCGATCTTTGAACCAATTAATTTTTTAAGGCTTGGAATTGGTTTACTGGATAGGCTCTAGAGACACTAGAATCATTTCTTAAGAAATGCTTCTGAAGATAATAATATCGCGACTTTCAGCAGCCTTTCATTGAAGTTTGCATTTGATTTCATTTTTTTTTTTAATTTTTTGGTCATTTTCGAGTTAATCGATCTTCAAGGGCCAATTGATTTTTTCAGGCCTTGCAGATATAATACTGCACCAGTTTCAGAAACAAAATTTGGTTTTGAACATATTCTTGAAATAGGTATATTTAAAGGGATCAAATTTTGCCTTAGGGGTAAAAGCTTAAAAGTTTTAGCAATGATTATATATTTGTTTAGTTTGATTGTTTCTCAGTTTTTTTGTGCTAATTTTTGATTTTGTTTGTGTTTTAGCTGGCATCGTTGATTTGATCTGCTGGTCGAGCAGAGTAATTCTAAGTTTTCATTCAATTCTTTGAATTGTATTTCAGGACTTGTCCTGCTATGTTTTTTTATTTTGTCGTCAAGATTTTTGCTACGACCATATGACGTCACAACCACTTCAAATCTGCTTTTTGTTCATTCATTCATGCAATTTTAACTGAATTGCGTGCGTGACGTCAATTTTCACTCTTAATGGGGCGAATTTTTTTGCTCATTCGCGTGGTGAAATTTTTGGCCACACGTGTCCTACCTCATTCTCAAAAATGACTTCCTTACTCTAAAATTGACTTTTACTTTAATTCAAAGAGATAAGGTCAAGTGAATATAAGCCACTATAAATGAAGGTTATTTGAGAGCAGCTATTATCAAACATATTCGTAATCAAATTATAACATCTCAGCCTTCAATTAAATGACTATTTTTTGGTCTGTTTTTTACTGTCCTTTTGAGATTGCAGATCTACAAAGCTATTGCGGCCATTTTCTGACAATCTCTCAGCTTTGTTTTTTTCATTTTGGTTGTATTTTGTTAACTCGGAGATGTTGGCTCTGCCAAGAGGCAAAAAAAAGCAGCGTTCTGATCAGAGACTCTTCTGAAGTCCGATGGCTCGGATCAGAAACAAGAAGTATAGCTGATATCAAATACCGGTCCCCTTTGAGGATTTTATTCAATTGTTGAGCACGCTTGAGTCTGATTAGAGAATTCCAATGCACACTTCAAGCACAGAGAACTGTTGAGCGTGGTTGGGTCTGCTCAGGGGCGCTTTTGGCCTGGAACGGTCTGATCAGGACGATTTCGAGTGCATACCTCAGCCTGGGAAAATTTGAATTTGGTGATATTTCCAGCAAAATGAGTTGGTTTTATGCACAATACAGTCATTGCATATTTCAGTCATTAATAAGTCAGCACAATAAAAGGGAGCGTAACTTCTGCAATACTACATAAATTGGACTCCTTAGAGAGTGTCGCTCATTATTGCAACCAGGCCGAGGCGTCAACGCTAACTAATGCAAAATTATGTAAAATGGCTGTGAATGCTTTCAAGGTACGTAAGATCTACGCCTGAGGCGTTGAAAAAAAGTATTACAGTTCCTTTGCCTAGATACTACATAATTTGGTCTTTCTAAGCGTATATCTTACATATTTTTGCGTTCAAATTTGCGTTGATATAACATAATCTGGCGTTTCTCAGCGTAGATTATACATAATATTGCATTGACATTGGCGTTGATTTCACATTATTTTGACGTTTCTAAACAAACGCCTTACAATAACAACGCTGCGATTTAAGTTTTGATCTGACTTATTTCAGCAATTAATTAAGCGTTGATGTTACAAATAGTCATTAAATAATAAACGCATTTAGTGAATTTTTAGGTTCTATAACCTTCTGTTGAAATTGTTAACAATTGCTCTCAAACGAAGTTTGTAGCAATTATATTAGTCCTGTTGGTCTTTTTTTAATGCGATTTTTTGCTTGACCAATTTTTCGACTGACGCTTTTGACTTTTCGTCCTCAAAAACGGGATAAACAGGTTGCACCCAGTAGGAATTAAGTGCTTTTAGAGCATTTCAGCTCATTCGTCTTTAAGTAAACGATCCACAGAATCTGTTTTGGAGGCCTCATCCCCCTCCGCGCTGTTGCACCCCAACCCCCCCCCCCCCCCCACCCACTGTTGCTCACCCGTCACAAAACGTGCAAATAATTTCATTTTTTTGACATTTCGTTCATTATTCACATCTTTCAAGACGCAGGGGCCCGATAACGTTCTTAAGGGTTTGATAATAATTTACAAAAACATTTTATTTGCCATGGAACAGCTTGCAATTTTTTAAATATGATAAGTTTTAGCAACATTTTTTTGAGAATTTTTCTCATTTTTTTAAAGTTTCCACAGGCTGAACAAACACATAACCAACTCTACGATTTGATTATAGGTTACTGCATAGTTTCTAGATGTAATGGAGTGTTTTTTAAGATTTTAGCACCAGCAATTTTTAAAAGTATTTTCAATTTTTTTGAATCTTTCTGAATTTCTCATCCTTTTTCGGCACCAGAGCCCTAGGGACCTTCTCCAAGATTGGATGATAAGCTGTCGCATAGTTTCTAGTGTTAATGGAATGTTTAAATGTTTTTATTGACATGAGCAATTTTGTGCTAAAATTTAACTTTTTTCATATTTTTGGAAAACTAATATCATGTTCCAAGTTTATGCAGGATCTTCATGAGCCAGTGAAACTACTTGAAGCTTGAAATAAGGATACTGAATAGTTTCTTGAGACAAGGAAATAGTTTTGAAGATTTTAATATCTTGAATTTCAGCAAGAATTAGTTAAAATTTGCGATTTTTCTCAAAATTTTGAAGACTTTTGTCCTTTTCCGAGTTTAACGATCATTACTGGTCAAAGAAGCTTTTCAACTCAAATGAGTAACTAGTCATAACCCCAGAGACAAAAAAATTTCTAAAACTTTTTCAATGCGAAATACGGAAGCTTTTTCCTTAATTTTTGCAGAATTTTTCAAATTTATTAAGTAGTTTTTTTATTTAATTACTAACAAGGCTAAAAAACTACGAGTTGCAGAGTCGAATCGAGCTAAAGCTAGCTTCACTAAACCGTGGCTAGCTACTGACGAAGCCAACAGCTCGTCGGTTGCTTGAGAGCAATTCGCCCAATGTCACTTTATAATTTGTTCTCAAACGAAGTTTGTAGCAATTATATTAGTACTGTCGATCTTTTTTATGCAATTTTTTGCTTGACCAATTTTTTGTCTGACGTTTTCAACTTTTCGTTCTTAAAAACAAGATAAACAGGTTGCGCCAAGCGGGCATTAGGTGCTCTGAGAGCCTTTCAGGTCCTTTTCAACTCAAACTGTTTTGAAGACTTATATTGGAGGTTGAAGACATCCCCACTGTTGAGCCCCCACTATTGCCCTCAACCTCTCCCCATAGCGCTATTCTGCCCGCGCCCCATCCCATTTATGCTCAAACCCCCCGTGGCCACTGACAAACGACCGACCGCTACAAACACGCAATATTATTAATTTTCATTATTTTGTTAGAGCTCTATGAAAAGTATGTTCGTTTTTTGAGTTCTCTCAGCCCTAGGTGTCAAGGAACCTCCTAAGGGCCAAGGGTTTTATGAAAAAATACTGCATTGTTTCTAGTGGTATTGGAATAGTTTCAACATTTTAACATCACGAATTTTAGCATTTTTTGACAAAATATGCAAATTTTTTCAATTTTTTGAAACTTATTTTGCATTATTCACGTCTTTCCAAACGCAGGGGCCAGAGAAGATCTTTATGGGTTTGATAATAAGTTACTGAAAAAGTTTTCTTTGCCGTGGAATAGCTTTCAATTTTTAATATGAAAAAATTCAGCAATTTTTTTTTATAGAACTAGCTTTTTTCAAGTTTTTTGAAAATGTTTGTTGGTTTTTACGTTTCTCCAACCTCAAGAGCCGAGGAACCTCCTCTATGGTTTTATACTAGCTAATTGCATAGTTGCTAGGGTTAGTGAAAAGGTTTCAACAAATCAACATCACGCATATCGCAGGGGCCAGAAACGTCCATAGGGGTTCGATAATATTTTACTGAAAAAATTTGTTTGCCATGAAATAGTTTTGAATTTTTTATTATGAAAAATATTTAGCAGTTTTTTATTTTAAAAAACTTGTATTTTTTTCAAGTCAATTGAAACTGTTTGTCTTTTTTCAAGTTTCGCAAGCCTCAAGAGCCACATAACCACCTCTATGGTTTGATTAGGTTACTGCATAAACCATAGATGTAACGGAATGTTTTTCAAGACTTTAACATCAGTACTTTTTTAAAATATTTGAAATTTTTGAATCTTATTGAAGTATTCTATCGCTTTTCCGGCACAAGGGCCCTAAGGACCTCCATCAAGTTTAGAAGATAAGCTGTCGCATAGTTTCTAGAGTTAAGGGAATGGTTAAAATTTTTTAATGACTCCAGCTTTTGAAATTTTTTTGATAAAACTTAATTTTTTTTCAATTTTTCGGAAAATTATTATCATGTTCTAAGTTTATGGATCTTTCTGAGCCAGTGAAACTATTTAAAACTTGAAATAAGAATACTGGATAGTCTCTTGAGACAATGAAATTGTTTTGGAGATTTTAATATCTTGAGCCTTAGCAACACTTTGTTAGAATTTGCAATTGTTCTCTAAATTTTGAATAAATTTGTCCTTATATGAATTTGACAAACATTACTGGCCAACGCATCTTTTCAACTCAAATGAGTAACTCGTCATAACCCCAGGGACAAAAAAAATTCTAAAACATTTTCAATGCGGAATACGGAAGCTTTTTCTTTAAATTTTGCAGAATTTTTCAAATTTTTTAAATAGTTTTTTGATTTAATTACTAACAAGGCTAAAAAACTAATAGTTCCAGAGTCGAATCGTGCAAAAACTAGTTTCACTAAACCGTGGCTAGCTACTGACAAAGCCAACAGCTCGTCGGTTGCTTGAGAGCAATTCGCCCAATGTCACTTGGTTATAATTTGTTCTCAAACGAAGTTTTTAGCAATTGTATTAGTCCTGTCGATCTTTTTTATGCAATTTTTTGCTTGACCAATTTTTTGTTTGACGTTTTCAACTTTTCGTTCTTAAAAACAAGATAAACAGGTTGCGCCAAGCGGGCATTAGGTGCTCTGAGAGCCTTTCAGGTCCTTTTCAACTCAAACTGTTTTGAAGACTTATATTGGAGGTTGAAGAGATCCCCACTGTTGACCCCCCACTATTGTACTCCCCCACCGCGTATTTTTGCCCGCGCCCCCACCCCAATTATGCTCAACCCACTTTCCCGTCACACCCCTGCCCCCCGTGACTACTGACGAACAACCGATCGGTGTCGACGAGTTGATGAGAGCTAAGCTCGAAATTGAATTCGTTTAAAATTGGGAACCACCTTATTGAAGTAAATTACTTCAAGAGTTCAAGACCGAGCTTCAAAACCCGGTGAGATTGTTCTTGATCACCCCCCCCCCCCCCCCCCCCCCCTCCAACGTCGTACCTCCGGTAGCCCTTTAAAAAAAGCAGTCGAGTACTGCAACAGAAATAGCCACAACGGAAAGGACACTTCAGAGAAAACTTTTGTACTAAAAATTTTTGTCCTAAAAATTCCTAGGCAAGTCATCATTAAAAATGTGGTCGACAACAAGACGATCAAAAGTCTAGCTATCGAAAAAAGGAACCTTCGATTCGGGAAAGCACTATAAATGCAGTTTCGAATATGGGAAAAATGAATTACAATCTAAGAAAAACTGTTGTGAACGATAGTGTTCGTCTGTCAATCCAGTCTCAAGATAATGCTAGCTCACGAGACATCATTGATGACCCTGAACCCATCAGTGATGCAAATACTGATTTGACGCAAAACTTTCAAGACCTGAGTGTAAAAGAGCAATTCCACACAACACCAGGAACCATACTTTTCATCCCCGACACTGTCAAAAAACTCTATAAGGTGCAAGTGTTAGAAAACTCGGAGCATGAAACCAAAATTAGATATAGTGGTTGGGGCTCAGAGCACGACTCGTGGTTTAATGCGAAATCATTTTGGGCCTATTCGAAGCACAAACATAACTTGAAGAATCGCAAAAAATAACAAAAGAAATTTCAGTTAAAATTGACCTACTCCTCGCGTCGTGTGATCAAAACCAGCTCGATGGTAATTTCTTTGAGAACGTTGAACAAACAATACTGAACGAGAACAAAAAAGTGCCCTGTTTTCAGACAATAGTTCGTTCACATGTTCCAACATGTCGTTTCGTTCCGGTCAAGTTTAGAACTAAGTGGTCACAACTGATGACCAGCATCCTGGATGATTGTGCCACAACACCAGATAACGAACTAAATTGGCAGAAATTGTTTTCTGTTTCGAAGTGCATCTTGCGTGCGAGCAACCGAGGAGGTAAAAAGCACAAACGAAATCAGGGTCAGCGGCTCTCCAATCGCATCGATCGATGGAATGCGGGTGAATATGCAAACCTCTGGACAGAAGCCATGGCAATGGAACAAGCGAAGAAAAAATCCACAAACGGAATAGAAGAATTAGCAAGCAGAGGTAAAAGTCTATGTTTGCAAGGTCAATTTGGTCGCGCCGCAAAAATCCTGTCATCTGAGGGACTTGCGCCTAATAGCAGAGCTACTCTGAAAGCACTAGAAGAGCTGCATCCCAAAGAAGCGCCTCCAACTTTGCTCCAACCAGACAATGTTGCTTCGAGTGCGTATCAATTTAGCGATAACATAGTTTTTGAACAATTGAAATCTTTCAGCAAATACACTGCAGCTGGTCCTTCCAAGATGTATCCAGTGCATCTATTGCACGCAGTAGAGTGTACTGCTCCCGACCACTCTGAATCCGCCCTTAAAGCAATAACAAGGTTTGTAAATACAGGAAACAGGGGTAAATTCCCTTCATTTGGTTCAAAAGCCCTCTGCGGTGCATCGCTCACCGCTCTATCCAAAAAGAAAGGAGGAGTACGCCCAATAGCTGTCAGAGAAATCCTGAGGCGCCTTATTGCTAAATGTTTAGTGAAAGAAGCAAAATCAGAAGCAATTGAGTTGTTCGATTCCATTCAGCTAGGGGTTGGAGTCAGCGGAGGTGCGGAAGCAAAATCCACTCTGCGAAAATCACCTACGAAAAGATCCTCAACGCTGACTCTAATGAAGGAGTGCTTCAGATTGATTTCCGAAATGCCTTTAATTCGGTTAAGCGTTCACACTTACTGCAAGCATCATGCGATTTCATACCAGGTATTGAAGCCTTCACATAGTTTTGCTACTCTCAGCAGGTGCCACTACTGTCTAATAACGCCAGTCTTCAAAGTGAATCGGGTGTTCAACAAGGAGATCCCCTGGGTCCACTTCTCTTTTCGCTGACGTTATGGCCTTCTATAGAAAAAATAAGAAACGCGGTTCCAAATCTTACCCAGCACACTTGGTATTTGGACGATGGTTTCGTTACAGGTTCAGAAGATCAAATCCGAACTACGTTCGATATCTTAGCCGATGAAGGTCCAAAAAAGGGTCTGTATTTGAAGAAAGACAAGAGCGAACTCTGGTCAATCGTAGATCTACCCTCAGTTGATCGAGAAGTCACAAGAAATATGGGCAATGGTTTTGAAGTACTGGGTGCCGCAGTCGGATCACCAGAATTTGTTTCTTCTTGCCTGCAGAAACGTGTTCAGAAGTTTGTGTCGCTCTTGGAAAATTTGAGTTGTCTTGATGATCCTCAATGTGCTCTCGGCTTACTTCGTTATTGCGTAGGGACACCAAAGTTAGTCTACTCTCTACGCACCAACACGCCGACAAGACATCTGATCGATGTTTTAAAAGTCTTCGATTCCAGCCAACGGGATGCGTTAGATCAAATAATAGGTACTGTCACTTGTGACAATGTGTGGATGCAGTCAACCTTGCCAATAAACATTTCTGGCCTCGGAGTGCGACAATCGCAAGAGCAATACAGAGCCGCATATGTGGGCTCAGTGTTAGCATCTGATGACTTGGTTCAGAAAATTACAAACCAGCGCGCGTCAGAGAGTAGAGTTTTTAAGGAACTCTATGCAAGCCTTGAACCTTTAAACTTGAATTCCTACACACAGAAGAAAATTCAAGAAGCTGTAGATACTGAAAAATTTTCTGAGCTGCTAAAAAATCAGTCGTCAACCAGAGAGAGAGCAAGACTGCAATCACTCTGTTTGCCTCATTCCGGCGCATGGCCTGCGGCACCTCCAGTTCCTGCCTTAGGTCTCCATCTGAGTCCCAGTGAATTTCAAATTAGTGTCAAATACAGACTAGGTATTGCAGTTTATGAAGATGAAAGAAAATGCCCTTACTGCAGGTCTGGGACCCTTGACATTTTTGGTCACCACGCCGTCATCTGTCCCGGAAGAGGGGATGCAATTTTTCGGCATGACAGGATTCGTGATCGTTTTGCATCAGCTTGCTCAGCAGCTAACTTGTCCCCAGTCATCGAAAAACGGAACCTTATTGCAGGAAACGGTTCTCGCCCTGGCGACATATTTCTGCCTTCATGGAAATCAGGTCGTCCAGCTGCTCTAGACGTCACCGTAACTTCTCCACTGCAAACAAACGTTATAAATCATGCGGCAGAGAAGTCTGGTTACGCAATTGAAGCAGCTGAAGAGCGAAAGTATGCACAACACGAAAAAAATTGCTCTGAGCAAGGAATTTTGTTTGTTCCTCTCGCTGTCGAGTCATTGGGTGGTCTGTCAGTTACTCTCAAGAAAGCGTTAAATCGCATAGCTCTGTTAGCTGACAGCAGGAATTATCAGTCGCAGGGACATGCTATCGCTTTTGATAGATTGGCTCAGTCGGTTTCCGTTGTGATTGTACGAGGATCGGCTACAATGTTGCTTGCACGAGTCCCGTAACCCCAGTTTTCGCAAGATTTTTGGACGAATTCTATTGTGGGCAAACATTGATATCCAAGAAGAGTGGAGTCTTTTGAGAAGTGTCGCCCAATGAGAGGGGAACTGCGTTTTTGTAAATATTGTCTCACCCAATGAGCGGGGAGAACATAAATAATTTTCAAGAATTCAATGAAGACTGAAACGAGAAGAATTCTGAAACTTAAGGAGAACAGGACTGATGTTATAGAGAGCGATTGAGAAGAATGAAGAATTCTTCAACCAGAAACACACTTACTTGAACCTTTAATGAGCAAAAACTTTTGATTCCGAATCAAAGTTTGATAACAAAGATTTGTATTAATTCACGATTATTAATTTTAAAAAAAATTATACTAATTTTCACAATTTTTTCCAGCTTTATGAAAATTTTTGTCATTTTCGAGTTCTCACAGCCTTAGGTGTCAAAGAACCTCCTCTAGGGTTTTTATAATAAGTAACTGCAAAATTTTTCGGTTTTTTTGACATTTTTTTTTGATTATTGACGATTTTGCATACGCAGGGGGCAGAAAATGGGATAAGCAGATATGGGATCAGCGCCATGCGTGCACTGAGTGCTCTGAGAGCCTTTCAGCTCTCTTTCAGCGCAAACTGTTTTGAATTATTTGCCGGGTGTGAAATAAGAATGAACCATGTTTTTTACTCAACTCATCCTCCTAACAGCAATATTGTCGAAAAATTTTCAAGAAATTGAAATTGCGAGTGTCAAAAATTCATAAGGTGAATTGAGTTTCCTTGCCGGTTAAAGAGTCGAAAAACTAATTTTTGGCAAGTTCGTTTTTAGTGGATTGATTCTTAATTTTTTAATGCATTGTGAATGTACAAAAGATCTTTGACGCGATTGCCTACATTCATGCATTAGAAATAACAATTGTTCGTTTTATGCAGCTTTTACTTGAGTTCAATTTCTGAATTTTCCGAACAACATTTTTTACAAAGGTGTTTTTTATCGCGTCACAGAAAAAAATATTCAAGTCCATCCACATTTGGAATGGAAGATCGCCATTGTATATGGAGCCTAAAAAAAGCATTTTGTCGTACATTTGTCGTATATGAAAAAAAGTTGGGTTTTCATGCGTAAATTTATGAATTTTGAGTATAACGAACTTTGAAAATAGGTATTTCTTATGTTATAGGCCCTTCTTATGAATAATGATGTTATACATATCAATAATGCAAAATCAACCATAAAAATTAGGCGTTTCAATTGTGTAACATCTACGCTTAGAAACGCTCAATTCTCCTAGAATTAAGATATACGTATAAGATATACGTTTTGTAATGCCAGAATAATGTACAATCTACTCTTTTAATGGCCAAAATTATGTATGGTTGAAAATTAAAGGTGCAAAATTATGTTTGATCTACGCTTAAAAAGGCAAAATAATGCAAAATCTGCTCTTAAAAATTGCAGATTTAGGTAAAATCTACGCTTATAAAATTTTGAAATACAAGCTGCAACTAACGTTGACAAGTTAAAAAATTCACATTAATTTTCTTACCTAATTTTTCGATGAATTCGTTAATTCTATGTCTCTTCATTCAACGAATTCACTGCAACATTAATTGAAGAAATAGCGGTGATATTTCTACCTTGGCAATGAAATTTACCGCCTATCTTATTAATTGCTCTTGAACGAAGTTCATAGCAATTATTTTAAACGTGCTGCTCTTTTTAATGCAAATTTTTTGCTCGACCTTTTGCGTTTTTCTTCTAGAACATTCTCAAGTGACCTTTTGACGCTTTGGTTCTTCATTTTTGAGTGATCTCCCTTGCCTTCACTCCAACGTAAAGATTGTTTCTAATATAAAGTCGGTTGCAGCATAGCAAAATCAAGTGGGCACTTCATGTGGTTATGGGTCGGGAGGTTAGTGTTTCGAATCCCATCGGGGGCAGATGTTTTTTACCCACCTGTCGTTCGAGAACAACTCTTTCGACATACTCTTTCTTGGCTTATATTATATAAATATGCCAAAATTCTTGGGCCGGGAGTGAGCAAAATTAGTAGACAGTACTTCCGCAAATCAACAAAGAATTTTACTTATAATGAGCCAAATTACACAATTTATGTACAACCATTCATTAAAAGAAGTTTAATACATATTAACAAAGAGTTTCAGTTTAAAAAGAAGTATTGAAGCAGAAAGTTCTCGTTAAAACTGAGTTTCTGTTCCTGTTGTATTAAAGACTTCTTTTGCATCCGGCGCACTCAGCCATTTCAAGCACCATGGAGGGCTTCTACTGGCTGAACTTGGCATTTCAAAAAGATAATGGATCGGATTCATGGCTAGCCTCGTAGGGATGGTGTGATCGGCAACGTTCATTATCACAAGGTAAGTAACAAGTACTGTTAATTAATTAAAAAAAAATAAGTTTTCAGGATATTAAATGTTTGATGACGTTGGTGGGACTCGAACCTCATTGTGTGGATGTCAGAATTTTGACCGTTATTAGTGCATTGCACTAAGTTTTGTTCTGCTTTTGGAGGTGTTTGGCATCATAGTTTCATTGTTCCCAGTTTGGAATTGTCTGAAAAGTTGAGACGGATGAAATTTGCTCATCCTGAGTCTCGAACCCACGCTCGCATTGTTAATATTGAGTTAGCTGTCCGCGCTAAGTTCCATGTTTGATGGCCCATATTTTCAATACTTTTTCGATCGCAATACGAATTAACTTCCAACCAATTAAAGCAGATAGGTAGTATAAAACAAATGATCTTAATTCGTATAATATAATAGTCGTCAGTCTGAGGAAAACAAATGCAAAAATTTTCTGTTCAAAAAGAAAGGACTGAAAAAGTTAAAATGAATTTTGTTTTAATTTCATAAAGGAAAGTGAATAAAAAAAATCAAAACTGACGAAAAATAAGAAGTGCTTGATTAAAAGTGCTACGCTGACCTAACCATAAAACCACTGAAACCAAACCGCGCGCAGCACAAAGCTAGATGATGAAGTGTTTCTCTTGTTTAATTTAATTCAGTGGAGTATGAAATAGATGGTAAAAAGACTGAAATAAAGATTTCAAAAGGAAACGAAGCTTGTTTAAATTGATAATTGCCGTAATTAGCTTTTGTTTTGGTGTTTTTGGTGATCTGTTCAGCCCCGAATTTACTAAGCGAGCGGCTGGCTGAATAGAATGTAAAGAATGAAGTGGATTACGATTAAGTTGTGTCTGGCCCCGAATTGACTAAGCGAGCGGCTGGCCATACACTCATAATATTTCTGATCGGATAAAAGGACGCCTATGTGCAAAGTAAAAAGTAAGAGAAGGAAATAAAAGGAAGGTGACACTTCTCGGCTTCGAACTCTAATCGGTTCGATTTGTTAGTTACGTGTATACGTAATTCTCCACTGCGCCAATCGGCTTGGCTTCTTTCAACAATTATACTAAATCATTTTGAGTTGGCTGTACGTAGTAAACGCTTTGACTGATATATGAAAAAAAGAAAAACAAAATCGCATAGTGATAAATAAACAACGTTGGAGTCGAACCGTAGCTGTAGGTATAGAGATCTTCGTGTTCTTTGCTCCTCACAACTGCGCTGCTGGCTAATAATTTGTCTTATTTCGTTTGCTAGTCATTAAACTCGTGTGATGTTTTTCGCTGAGATTTCAATATAAAGTTGCACTTCCTTGTTTCCCGTTTTTGTCTTCGTCTTCCTATTTATTCAATTCCTAAGTTTTCCACTGATGTCAGTCCGGCTGCCAATTTTTCTTGGAAAACAATTTAAGGCCTTGAAGTTGGAGATGCACTGGGGCTCGATCCTCCTTCTGTCATTCATCAGTGTTTTGAGCTGCTACCTACGCCGAATGGCTAGTGTGCACCAGTAGGTCATTTCTTTTTTTCTATTTGTTTAGTATTGAAGGTGATCGAGAGTGCTTTTGCAATTATTAAGCGGGCACTGCCTTTTTTTGTGAATTAGTTCCACTACAGACTGTGTGTTGTGTTTAATTGCCCGACTAATATACCCGTTTGCTAGTTTAATCTGAACTTCTCTAATTGTTTGCATGTTTGCGTCTTCATGAAGTTTTTGGACCTTGTAAAATCTAGGTTTTCGTAGGCAGATCCTCAAGGCTCTATTCTGGACACATTGTATTTTATTAATGAGTGCTTGGGATTGGTCAATCCAACAGGCATTTGAGTACAAAAAAAGAGGCCGGATCCAAGATTTGTATACCAATAAAAGACTCTCTTCGTTGATGTTTAGATTGCTAAGTCTCCACAGTTGAAATAACCTGCTGTTTGCTCTCTTTATTAGGTTTTGACAGTGATCGTTCCATCTGAGATGAGGAGTGAGAGTAATACCCAGAAATTTTAGCGTTTGTGTTTTTCCGACGGGTACGCCTTTTATTTTTAAATTGAGCTCAGACTTTTTCTTAGATGGGTTTTTAAAAATCATGTACTGAGTTTTGTTAGGATTTATTTTAATTTTCAAGTGGTCACACCAGTCTATAAGGCTATTTAGTGATGATTGCAGATTGTTTTGAATTAGTTGTGTTGAGCGAGATCTGTAGTACAGGGCAAAATCGTCAGCGAATTGTGAAATCTGTGCTTTCATTTTTGGCAATCGGCTAACGTATATAAGGAAGAGAATGGGAGCAATTACGCTGCCTTGGGGCACACCGGCTGTTGGGCAGAAACTGGCGCTAACACTAGTATTTATCTTTATGTAAACGTTCCTTTGTGACAAGAATGAGTTTATCCACTTAATGATTGGGATCTTCAGCTCAATTGAATTCAATTTGTGGATTAACCCTAGACGCCATACGGCATCAAATGCTTTTTCAACATCCAAGCAAACTAAACCAACCATTTCAGACCATTGGAAAGCTTCACTAACGTGCTGAGTGAGTTTGATAAGATTGTCTGTGGTACAGCGATGTTTCCTGTAAGCGCTCTGAGTTTCGCCAAATACATTTAGACTTTCGCAATGTTCTAAGACAATGTTTTTCACAACAGTTTCGCAAACTTTGGCCAGACAATTTGTAAGACTAATAGGTCGATAGTTTTCAGCCTTTGATCTCTTTTTATCTTGCTTTGGTATCATTGTTATCTGTGATTCTTTCCAATTTACTGGAATATACGAGTTGTTAATTGAACTAGAAATGAGGAGGCAGGCTAGGGCTTTTATACTCCGTGGTAACTCACTGAGCACTTTGTAGCTGATTTTATCTGGTCCTGGGCATGACTTTCTCGATACTCTCAATATTTCATCGAATTCTTTTGTTTTAATCCCAATACAAAGTTGCTCGGTGTCGACGTTTGTACTTAGAAATGCTTTGGTTTCTTTTTCGATTTTCTCGTGGTGTTCGGCAATTTCTGTTGGTACTGTTGTGTGGTCTTTCATTGTGTCTTTTAGGAGTTGTTTGAAAAGCTCGCTTTTCTCATGATCTGTGACTGCCTTCGACTCTTTATATGTTAAATCGGGATAATCGCAAGTTTTTTGTTTTGACTCGTGGTCATTTGTAAGTTCTTTTATTGCTCTCCAAAAACCTTTGCTGCCCTTGTCTCTTGCACGTGCCAAAATTTTAGCTCTTTTTTGTTCTTCTGATTGCCTGATTGATCGTTTGATTTCTTTCTGCAGATAATTTATCTCGGTTTTTAGAGACCTAAATTCATCGTTAACTGCACATATGAGTTCTCTTCGCTTTTTCCTTTTCAATTTTATCAATGTTTGTGTCTCAATACTGTAAGGAAGCTTGTTTATGTTGACATAGGAGTCTTCCAACGATTTGTGTATTATTTCAACCAGATTGCTGCTAAACTTATTTAGTTCATCCTTTCCCGGATACCGCGCAGGCCAAAGGTCCGATGATCTATACGATTTTCTAGCGTTTTCTCTGAATTGTCTGAAGTCAATTTCCGATTTCAATTCAAATTTTTTGCTTATATTGAGGTTAAACGTTGTGATTGTGGTTCTATGGTCACTTCCCAGATCCTCTGAGACTTCGAAATTACTAAAATTCCTAAAAACTGTACTATCGCAAAAGTGTAAATCAAGCATGTTTATACTTTTTCCGTCGAACGACTGATATGTGTGGTGACCGTTGTTTAGCAGTTTAAAATGACCGTTGTCTATTAGATTCAGGAGTTTCTCACCGTTTTCAGAATTATAGGAGCAGTTTAATTCTTGGTGGGGAGAGTTGAAGTCACCACAAACAAAAACATTTGTCATACTTTCTGAGAATACTTTTTCTAGTGAGAGTGGTTTTCCAGGTGAATTGTAAACAGATATTATCCAAAAGTCTCCAAAATACGGTAGCGTGATGCATAATTTTAGTATTTCCAGTGTTTTTCCGCTGCAATCGTTCTCTTTTTCAGCTCGTTCTGTTTGTTTTATGACGATGTTGTTCTTTATTAAAATAAGAGAGCCATGATGACTGTTGGTATAAGTTTCTGTTGCAACAACATGATTACGAAGAGGGTTTGTTTTCTGCCATTTTTTCACTTCATTCACGCAAATTATGTCTATGTCGTTTTCGGCTAAGAATAAAATGAGATCGTTTATTTTGTTGTTTAGACCTCGACAGTTCCATTGCAAAATTTTGAGCTTATCCATTTTGGTTAAAGTTTTGGCTGTTTGATATGTTGTTAGGCGGCATTGAATTAACAGGGATTGCATTTGCACTCTTAATGCTCTCATGTATTTTTTGACCATCAATTTTTTCATTGAAGATGCGTGAGGCGCTGTTAGAGACAATGTTTATTATATCACTATAGGACATGGTATTAAGAACTGTTCGTATTTTGCTCAAGACTTCGGCTACAAGAACAGCTATTTTTTCAGTTTGTGGCGGCATTTCAACGTTGGTTTGCGGTTTCAAGTTTTTCGCTGCAGTAGAGTATTTATTCTCATTTATCTTTCTTGAAGCCTCAGCTAGCTTCTGCTGATAGGCCGGACAACCGCGATAAACTGTTGCATGAGCACCGCCACAGTTAGAACACTTCGCGTTTTCTTTTTGGACAGTACATTCTTTAACACTGTGCTCCTGCGAGCAGCGAAGGCATCGAGTAGCATTACTGCATTCTTTTGCTGAGTGACCAAATTGTTGGCATTTGAAACATTGCATTACATGGGGTGGTTCACGGCTTGCTTCACATCGGTATAGCTGCCAACCTATTTTGACACCATGTTTCTGAGCTGCACTAACATGGTTATTGGAATCAGTTATGACTCGAATTAATTTTGTTGGTTGGCCAGTTGCTCGGCTTGTTATTCGTGTAACTTTGCTGACATTCATTGCGTTGTTGTTTAGGAGCTCAGCTTTTATCTCATCTTCACTAATGCTGTGATGCACATTTACAATCACGAAGCTTGGTTTGGTTTTTGGCTTGGGAAGTGTGTTTCTGGCATTCACAGCAGCATTAGGAAAGGCTTGAGTTAGGTTTACGGTCAGCATTAGACATTCTCTAGAAGCGAGGTCCTCAGGTTGAATAAAAAAATCGGTATTGTTCTTCAGCTCTCTTATGTGCTTTATTTTGACCACTGGAAAGTTTGATCTGATTGCTCTCGCAAACTGTATTTGTGATGGCCTTGGATCAATAGAAACAACAATTGGTCTAACGTTGGTGATTGGAATTTGTGCTTGTTTTCTGAACCTTTTTCTTTTACTTCGCACTTCATTAAAATCGCTTTCATCTTGTGTTGTTTCGTCGGCTGTCATTCTGGCTTCAGATAGAAGCCTTTCAATTTGGCTCATTTTAAAACTCAGCCTCAAAGAGGCTCTGACTTCTCGAAAAGTTCTCTAGTAAGATTTTGAAGATGAGGGATAAAACTTAGCAAAAAGTAAAGACTTTTGAGCTTAAGACTTTTGAAGGTGAGAATGAAACTGGAAGATAAAGCAAAATAAAAGTCGGGATTAAGAGGAAAAGTCAGGATTTTAAATCTTAAGCAAGTTAAAAATCTCTTTTAGTGGAAAAGCAACTTTTAGTGAAAAATCTCTTTTTATAAAAGACTCACTCCCAAAGGACTTTCCTGCACAAAGTGGAGTACTTGCTTGTGGCTTTCCTATCACACTTTGAGGTACTGATCCGAAAGTGACATTAATAGCTTTTCAATCATCATGGACAACATTAGGCTAATTGTTTAGGCCTGGTTAGGCTTAGAATTTTACTTATAATGAAATCAATGCGCGAATCACTACTACATTGCCAAATTATTGAATGGCAACAACACTTGCAAGACAATTTTGGAATTCTTAACGTAGTATCAGAACTGCAAAGTACAATAAACTTTAATTGAACAACTTAGCTAAATGAGGACTCGCTAATCCTGGGACTCGTTAAATTCTCACGAAATCATGAAAAGAATAAGTTTCAGCGCAAAAGTTTCACATAACAATACGCTATACAGTGATGAAACTTCAATCTTGCGTCAGTATTTGCTATTATATTTTGATATAATAGTCCTAGTACCAAAGCTACATTAGCTTGAATTCGGCAGAAAAATTTATTGGACATTTGCTAAAGGAGTAGCAGCGGATTTGGCTTAAAAAGATATCAAAGTTTAAAAATGAACAAACATTTGCTTTCGCAGTGCGATTAAGGAACTACTCTCTATTTCACTGAAAACTACACAGAAGTTGACTTTAACTTCAAACAAATGCAGTGTTCACGACAACTTTTTTCCGAATGAGATCAAGATAAAAAATTCTGCTCTTATTAAAAATTCTAGCCAAGAATGCTTTGTAAGGGAGATTACATAATTTAACTGTTAATGATAATGTTTTAAGTTCTTATGTTTTAAAAATGAACTCAAAATTGGAAAACCTTCCCTTTCCATTCAAAAGAGTCGTAGATACTCTGCACGTTTCCGTGGCGATTCATTTTTTTTGCTCCTCCTGTAAACTTTTTTACTTTTGCGCATGTATTCCGAAACCGTGCGACTGATTATCAACATAACATTTGTAATTTCCTTATTTTTACACTACCTAATTTAAATTAAAACTGGCAGCTCTGTTTGGCGAATTCTCGAGTGAAATTTCCGATCCGAAAAAAACTTTTGAACAAAAGAATAAAAGTTTGTCACTACAATAATTTTACAAACCATAAGCCTGTTTTGCTTGGCGTAACAATCGTTTTTACATCTATATTACAGAAAAAAGAATTGACAAGTAAAACAGAAACATTTAGTTTGCAGTTGAAACTTGTTAAATTTTTGACATAAAGCGTCCTAAGCTTCCGATGTCGTTGTGTTAGTGAATTATGTGCAATAGCAGGTAGGAAATTATATGAGGACATGGTACTGATGATTTTAACAGTTGTCTATTCAAAGATTTCCTCATTTTCTTTCCGCTAGAGAAAAATATGAGTCAGAATGGAAACAAAACGAGATAAAGGCAGAGGAAAAAAGAAACATTTTGCTTTGCATTTCCAGAAAAAGTCACCCTGCGTCTATACACACCAACGTGAAGCATTATCATCAAGGGGTTGAATACCTACGATAAACTGTGCAGGAACATTATACAGTACTGAAACTAAGGTCATCTTTGCGTTCTATCAAAGCACACTGCCTGAGATGCCGAGAATTCCAGCTGTAAGTATGCAACCAATCATGCCTGACTTACCTAGAGAGAGACTTGCTTACCAATCTCCTCCCTTCACGAATACCGGCGTTGACTACTTTGGGCCGTTCTATGTTACTCTCCGCCGTACTACTTAGAAAAGGTGGTGCTTCCTCTTCACCTGTCTCACTACTCGCGCTGTCCATGTCGAGATAGTTACATCTATGGACACAAGTTCTTGGGTTATGGGAGCTGAGCGGTTTGTGTCACGTAGGGGTACAACTGCCATGATATGGTCGGACAATGGCACTAACTTTATTGGAGTGGAGAAAGAACTCCGAGAAAGTGTCGAAAAGTGGAACATTGTCAATAATGCAGCTGAGCTCGCTCACAAAGATATAAAGTGGAGGTTCAATCCACCCAGCTCACCACATCAGGGTGGTATCTGGGAGAGGTTGGTACACAGCTTCAAGCGCGTGTTGTATACTATTCTTGGCACGCGTCGCCTCACGGATGAGGTGCTGCATACTACCTTTTGTATCGTGGAGCATGCTCTCAATTTAACACGCGTAAGCGCTGATCCGTGCAATTTGAACGCTAAAACGCCTAACCACTTTCTTTTAGGAGAATACTCTACCGGTATTCCGTCTGTTGTCCGCAATAATGTATTTGATCATCGTAAACGCTACGCCCGTGCGCAGTCGTACGCTAATTCGATGTGGTCCCGTTGGATCAGAGAGTACGTACCGACGCTGAACCGACGCTCTAAGTGGCAGACGCCTGCCGAGCAACACTTTGAGACCGGTGAATTGGTTTGGATAGTTGAGTTTGGATTTTGGAACTCCGTTACGGCTCCGATAGCGTCGCGCGCTCTGCCGTTTTACGTACGTCGACCGGTTCACTCGTCCGCCCGCTCGTAAAACTTGTACCAGTTTTCCCAACATCTTCTTCCGGGCCGGAGGATGTTACGTAGTAAATGAACGAATTATTAGTCAATCAGAATTGAGTGTTTACATTCGAATTTAAATGCGGATAAAATGTTCTAACATACGCAGAAAGTTTCGAAAAAGTTCAATTAAGCTTATTTTAATTAAATATAACCACGATATGTATCAATTAAGCTGGTTTTCGGCTTAATAGTTTTGAGTTTTCTAGACAATTGTCGACTGAATATGAACTTATTTTGACGTCAATAACATCAGACAAAAAACCAGAAAAAGACCATCAAAAAACTTGCCGCCTAAGTTTCACTTTTTGTCTTGATGATACTAATGCTTACACGTTGCTATATGTTGATAAACCTTATCTTCGAATTGAATCCTCGAACTACAGTTTCGTTTACAGAGTTATTATTGGGTTATCTATATCATAAAACGTTTCAGAAATTTAAGGCAGTAAACTGACTGATCCACTTTGCCTTCAATTTGAACTTTAATATCCAACAAAACAAATTGAATTTAAAACAACCAGAGCATGAAAAATTCAATGTTGTCGTTTAAGGCACGATTAGTAACAGTTTCTAGACTAGTAACATTTGTAGTTTGAATCAAACAAAAAACGGTGACAGTATCCTTCGAATTAATATTCTATGGAGCCTGTAGATTTTTTAAACAGTACACATTGTTGTCACTAAAGGCTATTTAACACAATTCTTAGCGATTGTGATGTGATAGTCGTGCTAGGCTTTTTGTTTGTGGTTCTGCGGACGCAGAATCAAATCGTCAAATCAGATTTCTTTTCGATTTCAAATCACTAATTAATATAAATTTGATTTTATAATTATTGAAATATATTACCTCCCTTTTACGCTCAAGAAGGGATAACATGATTTTCAAGTTTGAAGTTTCATGACAACATTTTTGCATGACTTTTCAGATCTATTCTGCTTCGACCCCCCTCTGTTTGGGCATAACTTTTCGACCCGCAGGCATACGTGCTTGTTTCATAGTAACCTGTTATATAAGAGCACATAGGTAGAGATAGGTAGAAAGTGGGGGGGGGGGGGGGGCACGGGGGGCTAAATCAGAATATATCTGACTTTTTATGATAAATTTAGAATTAGGGTGTATATACTTGCACATGTATAGCACAATCTCAAAGCAAATAATTTCTTATTTAGTTCAGCAACTGAGGTATGTATAAATGTCATTTCCTTAAACCTTATAAACGTTATAATCCGATGAGGAGCGTTGTTTTTTACAGATTTTTAAGCTGCAGCACTTTTCCGAAGAACCTGGACTTAAAACTTAGCCTTTTCAAACATTGATTCCAATTTTTGAACGCCTGGCTTTTTGAACTACAGGAGTTATTCGAGGTTAATTGTTGAGAAATTCCGACGTTTTTCAAGCCCATTAGTGCTCCCGGGCCGAGGATTTTACCCGAGAATAACGGGAAAAAGTGTGTGAAGAGTGCAAAAATAAGTTTAGTACGCCGCGTAAAGAGTGTAAATTAAAAGAGTAATTTTGGCTGTCACAACGAACCCGCTACTTGGTTCATTATCTTTTTGGTTCTAGGCCACTCTGAAGATGAAGTGTCTTGTTCGGACACAAGATGGTAATGATGAAAAGTTTACATGGGAAGAGGGCGGAAGAGGACTGGCATTTGATTTCTTCCCGAAAGAGCTCAAAGTACCAAGTTAGTGTTATTGTTCCGACCCCACTTGTGGGGGGAGGAACTATATACTCAAATGGGTTTTTTTTTGTTCCGTGAATTTTGGCCGACCGATATATTCATCGTAGAGAAATGTGCGTGGTATCATTAAAGAGCTCGTCCAGCGTAGAATTCGAAATTAAAAAGATTTTTTTGGATTTCGTTTTTTTTTTCGAAGAGTTATCGAGGTTTAAATTTTCATGTGAACACTGGATATTTGGTTCACTTTTGTTCCCGTTTACCGTAATTTTCGTTCGAATTAACGTTTTTTCTACGAAAAATTTAATTCAAAACTAGATTTCACGCCAAAAAGTAAATCAATTTTAGGTTTTTAATAGACGAAAGGAGATAATAAAGACTAGTTCTAGTCTTAGAGGGAAGTTTAATATATAAAAAAAATTCGAATTAGGTTTGGGAGCTCTTTTTTTAGAAAATTTTGCAATTTTTTTGTTTTTTCAAGTCAGCTAGAGACTACTAGACACTTTTAATATCGAAGTTCCGTTAATGACAAACCTCTTTTACGATCAAATGAAGCCCAATGAACGAAAAATTTGTTTCGAAGGGATCGCTCATGTTTTTTTTGGACTCGTATCTCAAATTTCGTAATTTCAAATGAAATTTCGATTTATTTTTTGAGGTTTTACTAAAGTTTTATAATCCTATGGCATAAACTTGTTGACTAAAGGTGCAATAGATTTGCTAATGAGCATTAAGTGAACCTATCTAGTGCTGTGAGTGGACAGCTAATGACTGTTAAGACTTTGAAAATAAATTTTCGAAAGTTTTTTAAAATTAGTAAATCATAAATTTATTTTTGTGAATTGTAAGTTCGTCTCAGTAAAAACAGGATTGAACTCCTTCATACCACTGCAACATAAGTTAATCTCATTGGCGGCTTTATCAAATAACTATTGGTTATACGTCTTCAATGCCACAAGATTTCAAATTTTTTAAAAAAATTTTTGGACATTTCGTTTTATTGGTTCATTTTGAAATCTTATCACGTCATCCTAATATTAATGGTTACATCTTCCTTTAGTTAAAACGTCCAAAGGATCATAGATAAAACTTTCTGAGAAAAAAATATGGTTTAAATGGCTTCAACACTTTCGTCTCCGATTTTTCTAAAGAAATTTTGGTTTTTGCCTGTATTTGTTGTTTTTTTTCATAGTCATAAGACATATTGTGATGTTTTATTGATTACCTAGGCATTATAAACCTCCTTGTATTCACATCGTGGCATAGCTGAGCGTATTCATTGAATTCCTATGAAAGCTTTTGAGTTTAATGGCTGTTAAGACTTTGAAAATAATTTTTTATTTTTTTGAACATAAATCAATCTTAAGCTTATTTTCGTGGATTGTAAGTCAGTCTCGGTAATGACAGAACCGCTTTTTTCTACATCAGCAACAATTTATCTAGTTAGCGGTTTTGTCTTCTAACTATTGGTTTTTTTGACATCGGTGCACGAGTTTTCATAATTTTTATAATTTTTGGATTTCTTTTTAGTAATTTTGGTTCCTTTTGAAATCGTATTACATTATCCTATTATTGATAGTTCCCATTGGCTTAGTGAAGACGTACAATGGATCGTTGAAAAAGTTTTCAGAGAAAAAAGCTTATGGTTTAAATAGCTTCGACACTTTCTTCTCTCAATTTTCTACCGAACTTTTGGATTTCGCCTGTTTTTGTTGTTGTTTTCATAGTCAATGACTTGTTGTAATGTCTTATTGATAAATTTTGAATGACAAACATCCTAGTCGTCACATCATCTAGGCATAATTTAGCGTATTAAATTCCTTCCGTTGAAAGCTGTAGAATTTTTTGACTTTGATACTATGGGTTTTCTCAAAAATTTCGTGGATTTGATGTATTTTTCTTTGCCATACGACTTATTGTGATGAGTTATTGATGTCACATGAATGAAACTTATGATTGCTATTTCATCGAGGCAGAATTTAGTGTGTTTAATTAACTTAAAATGTAGCATTTTTTAAAAATTCAAACATCTATTTTTGTTATCTCTTCATTTGGTTGACAATTATGTCAAAAATGTAGATGAGCTCGGGTCGGAACATCATGTGCGAACGCACATTAACGAGCCACCTTGTTTACATTTAGTGAAATTTATGGGTGAGCTAATTAAATTAAAACATAATTAAGGCTGCAAGTCCGAGTAGAAATAGTTTAAATTCATTAAAAATTTCCCGGAGCTGATAGGATGCTATAGTTAAACTTTTGATGACAGTTTTTGCAGACCCATAATTTTGTCTACTATTAATTGTTTACTCCAATTAACTTTGATCCATTCTTCTTCAATCAAATCTCGGTGACAACAATGTAAGAGCTTAGACTTCAGTTTTGTTCAGCGTATTCATTTTTATAGAGATGATTGTGAGAAATGCCCGATCTTTTTCAAGAGGAATCATTGAACTGGGAATACTTCACTAAAAGAGCAAATTAAATCCCGGTACTGTTTAACAACATGGTTTCATTGGCCAAACCAGAGTTCAAATTAAAAATAAAAGAGCTAACGCAGGCCCAACGTATTTATTTTCATTCATTTTTTTACCCTCTCATCTTCTATGACAAAAATTCAGTCTTAAAGCAATTGCTCTACTTGAGAGCAATCTTTACATTTTGAACCTAAAGTTTTCATTACTTTCGTCTCCTCGCTCACTGGATTAGTGAAAACAAACTCAATTGTGGCTAAATGTCCTCAACATAGGGTGACAAAAAGCATTATTTTACTCCCTACATATTAGTTGGGCAAATAAAATAGAAGATATCAACATATATAGCTCAATCAATTCATCCAAAATTAACACCAAAGAATAGAGGGTAATGAAAAGGTAACCAAGGCTTGCATTGCACATATTGAAGCCACCTCGGTAAAGGCTGAAAGCTATTGAGATACCTACAGGTTGGACGCTTCAGTAAGGACAACTAATCTTTTTAATAGCCGCACAGCGATAGCTGGGGCTATTATTGGCCTTCTCTTGGTTTTTTACAATCCAAGAATTGGATTGTATTGGTGCTCTGTCTTTTTTTACAATTCAAAGAATTTGAATTGTATTGGTGCGCTGTGTTTTTTTTTTTTAAGATGTGTTCACACATTTTTCAATGACTTTGATCTATCAAAACGGGATAGACAGGTAAAACCCAGCGGGCATTAAGTTTCACTAGAAGCCCCAAGTGGGCTTTAGTATTCCTTCAAGTGCATATAGTGGTGCGGTTGCTGGGATGGCCTTAATTTAAGGTTAAAAGGTCATTTTTAGGAATTTTTCGGCTCAAAATGGTGCAATTTTTCATGTTTTTTGTGATTTTTTTGAGATTTTTGTTCGATTAGTCTTAGGTTGAAGTTTTTAAAAAATGATGAAGGCCTTTTGCGAGACAAAATGGCTTGTTATGACCATTTTATGAGCTATATGTTGTGGTACTACAAACACAAACACACAAAATGATACTAATTTTTGCAATTTTCTTCAGGTTTTTTAAAAATTTTTGTCAATTTTTGATTTTTTTTGCCCTAGGTGTCGCAAAACCTCCTCTAGGGTTTGATAAATGGTATGACGATAGTTTACTGCACAGTTTCTAGTTGTAATGGAACGGTTTTCAACTTTTTGACATTATGAATTTTAGCGTTTTTGACAAAAGTTGCAAATTTTTCATGTTTTTGACATATTTATTGTCATCATTCAAGTTCTGTGAGTCCCAGGGGCAAGAAACTCTCATAAGGGGTTGGATGGTAAGTTACTGAAAGTTTTTTAGTTGCCATGGAATAGGTTTCAACTTTTGAATACCACAAATTTTAGCAATTTTTTTGAACAAATTAGCATTTTTTTCAGGTTTTTGAAAATTTTCATTTTTTTTCAGTTTTTCCAGCTTCAGGAACCACGCAATCTCCCTTGAAATTTGTTGATGCATAGTTTCTAGTAACAATGGAATGCTTTTTAAATTTTAATGTCTCGAAATTTAGCATTTTTTTGATAAGATCTGCAATTTTTTTCTATGTTTCCTAAAGTTTTTGTCAGTTTTTGATATTCGTCCATTCTCAAGTGCAAGAAAACTTATTCCACGTTCTGATAAAAATTTACTGCATGGTTTTTTAGTTTCAATGGATTTTTTTTTCAACAATTTACCGTTTCGACTTTTAGAAGTTTTTTCATAGAATTTGCAATTTTTTCAAGTTTTTTTTTAAAACATTTGTATTTTATTTAACTTTTCTTGCCTCAGCAGCCAGGTAACCGCATCCAGTGTTTGACAGTATGTTATTAAATAGTTGCTAGGGAGCAGTTGAATGGCTTTCAACATTCTAATAGAACGAATTTCTGTTTTTTGAAGTTTGACTTCTTTTCTAAAAGTTATTGCCTATCGATCTATGAGCAAATGAGTTTTTTAAAGCTTAGTATTGGGTTACAGGATAGCCTCTAGAGACCCAGAACTGATTCTTAAGATATTTATATTACGATTTTTAGCAACATTTCCTGATAATTTGCAATTGATTTCTTTTTTGCATTTTTTGGTCATTTTTGATTTAATCGATCTTCAAGGGCCAATGAATATTTTTCAGGTCTTGCTGATATAATACTGGACCGATTTCAGAAATAAAAATTGGTTTTGAACATATTTTTGTAATAGATGCTTTTAAAGGGAAAAATTTTTGCCTTAGGTTTAAAAGCTTCAAGTGTTTTAGCAATGAGTTTGTTTGTGTTTAGTTTTGATTCCTTTAGTTTCTCAACTTTGATGATTTTTGTGTTCTAGCTGGCATTGTTCAATTGATCTGCTGGTCAGGTAGAGTACGTCTGAGTTTTTTATTCAGTTCTCTGAATTGTATTTCAGGACTTGTCCTGCTATGTTTTTTTATTTTTGTAAGATATTTTCACACCTTTTTTCATGACTTTGAGCTTTCAAAACGGGATAAACCGGTAAAGCTCGGCGGGCATCAATTTTCATTAGAGGTCCTTAGGCGCGGTTAGTAGTCCCTCAAGTGCATAGAGTGTTGAAGTAACTGAGAAGGCCGTATTTCAAGGTTAAAAGATCATTTTTTGGAGTTTTTGAGCCCAAAATGTTGCAATTTTTCGCGTTTTTTCGTCTTTTTTCGAATTTTTTTGTTGGACCAGTCTAAAATAGAGGTTTGTAAAAATTGATAAAGGTCTTTTGCTAGAAAAAATTACTTCTTTTGACCATTTTAGGAGCTATAGCTTTTGGTACTCGAAACATAAACACGCAAATTTATTCAATTGTTTACAATTTTTTCAAGTTTTTTGAAAATTGTTCTCATATTTTGAGTTTTTCAGCCCTAACTGTCAAGCAACCTCCTCAACGGTTTGATAATAGTTTACTGCTTAGTTTCTAGTGGTAACAGAATGGTTTTCAGCTTTTTTGATAAAACTTGCATTTTTGTTCAAGTTTTTTAAAAATTTGTTGTCCGAGCCCCAGGAGCCATGAAATCTCTAATTAATATATAATTAATTATTTGATAATTGGGATAATATTTGATAATTGTTTGATAATTGGGCACTAAAAACTTTTTTGGCCATGGAATGGTTTTCATTATTTTGATATCAAAAATTATAGCAATATTTTGATAAAACTTGCAATTTTTTTAAAGTTTTTTTAAAATTTTTGTTGTCATTTTTTAGGTTTCTCCAACCTCAAGGGCCAACGAACCTTCTGCAGGGTTTGATAGTAGGTTACTGCTTAGCTTCTAGTGGGAATGACAAAGGTTTTCAATTGTTAATTATCACGAATTTTAGCAGTTTTGTTTTAATGAAGTTCATTTCTCGAGTTTATATGCCATTAGTGGACAATAAATCTCTTTCAAGTCTTGTGCGTGAGTTAATGAGTATATTGAATTTTATCATATTTGGCCTTCAGGGTAAAGCCCTCAAAAATTTTACCGATGAATATTTTCTTTAATTTGTTTAATTAGTTTAGTTTGTCAATTTTTTTTATTGTCTTTTGGCTGGGATTGTTCAATTGATCTGCTAGTCAGGTACATTAATTTTCAGTTTTTCATTCAATTCTTTGGATTGTATTTCAGGACTTGTCCTGCTATGTTTTTTATTTTGTCGTCATGATTTTTGTTACGATCATATGACGTCACAGCCACTTTTTGTTCTTTCGTTCATGCAAACTCAAAAATGATTTCACTCTCAAAAATGACTTCCTCACTTTGAAATTGACTTTTACTTACTTTAATTCAGAGATAAAGTCAAATGGGTGTGTTTCAATCTAAATGAAGGTTATCAGAGAGCAGCTAATAGAGGCAGCAATAACTTATACAGATTTTTAATCAAAATATAACAGATCAGCCCTCAATGAAAAGACGAATTTTTCTGGTCTGTCTTTTTACTGTTTTTTTAGACTGCCGATCTACGAATCTATTGCGGCTATTTTCTGGCAATCTGCCAGCTATGTGCCAAGTTTTTTTGAGAACAATCTCAATTTGTATGTTTCAAAAGATAGAGAAGAGAACCGAATACACATACTATTTCATTTCTGTAAACTCTGCAAAGAATATCTGTAGTCGGCTGCCTCCAACACAAAACCAGACCACCTCCTCAATGCAATTCAAAGAAAACTGGGTTGCAGAGGGGAAGTAACAGCAACATCTCAGCATGTTGCTTGATTTGAGTTGAAAAAGTTTTTTTTTAATAAAAACCCTGCCCAAGAATTGGTCTCGGGCAACAGATTCTTCTTTTCTGATGCGGGCAAAAAGTTAGCTGTAGTTCAGGCTAATATAGAATAGGTCATGTATTCTGATCAATCATGTCACCGCGGTAATGGTAAGGTAGAGGGTGGTCTCTAGGAACATCTGACGGACCAGTCTTAAATTATGATCATTTCCTCTCTGTCTCGTACATCCAATATCTCATTGCATTAAGGTGTTTGTTTGGTAGAAAATGTGAGTCAGCTGCTGGAGGAATTCTTTCGGTCAACCAGGGAGATAGATAAAGAAAGAGCCAGTTTGACGTTTCACTGTCTGAGCTCCGATTTCATGCATGATTAATTGCTGTCAAACGAAGTTTGTAGCAATTATATTAGTCCTTTTGGTCTTTTTTTAATGCGATTTTTTGCTTGACCGATTTTTCATCTGAACCATTTGACTTTTGTTCTTAAAAACAAGATAAACAGGCAGCAAACAGTTGGCATTCTGTTCCATTAGAGGCCCTTAGCCGCGTTTAATAGTCTTTCATGCACTTAGTGTGATGAAGCTACTGGGAAGGCCGTAGTTTAAGGTTAAAAGTTCATTTTTAGGAGTTTTTGAGACCAAAATGATGAAATTTTGTGTGTTTTTGTCATTTTTTGAAACTTTTGTTGGAACAGTCTAAAAATAAGGCTGATAAAGGACTTTTGCAAGACATAAGTACTTTTTATGAACATTTTAAGAGCTATATGCTTTAATTATTTATAAAAGAGCAAATGCAGGCCCAATGTGTTTCTTTTCATTCCCTTTTTTACCTTCTCATCTTCTATGATAAAAATTCAGTCTTAAAACAATTGCTCTACTTAAGAGCAATCTTTACATTTTTGACCCTAAAGTTTTCATTACTTTCGTCTCCCCGCTCACTGGATTAGTGAAAACAAACTCAACTCTGTCTAAGTGTCTTTAACACAGGATGACACCGTTTATTTTTCTCCATAACGGTCAGTTGGACAAAAAAATCCAAAATTAGCAAGATGTGTAGCTCAACCAATTCATCCTGAATTCACACCAGAGAATCAAGGGTAATTGAAAACATAACCAAGGCCTGCGCATTGAACGTATTGAAGCAACCTTGGCAAAAAAGATTAAAAGCTATTGAGAGCCCTACAGGTTGGACGCTTCAGTAAGGACACCTAATCGTTTTAAAGTTTTTCAGAACAATCTCACTTTGTATGTTTCAAAAGATAGAGAAGAGAACCGAATACACATACTATTTCATTTCTGTAAACTCTGCAAAGAATTTCTGTACTCGGCTGCCTCCAACACGAAACCAGGCCTCCTCGCTGCACTTCAAAGCAAACAGGCTGGCAGATGGGGGGTTACAGAAACATATCGGGCTTGAAATGTACAAGATAAGGATTAATAGCCGCCTCAGCGTCTCAGCCGGCTATTATAGCGCTCCTAATTTTTTTTTACTTAGTCGAATGAAATCTTTTGGCTTTACCTTTTTTCACAGCTTATTCGACATTTTGCGTGAAATCTTTTTGACTTACCTAGGCTAGTTTCACTCTTCTCTCATTCTGCTAAGAGAGTTTTTGGACAGCGCAGCAGTTGCTCAGTAAAACAATTAATTCAAGACGAACAGAGTTAGTATCGAAAACGAATTCAGAAATATAAACCCATAAAGCCCTATTTTAGATGCCCGTTACTCGAACTTTCTTCTTAGTTACCATATCTAATGCTTATTGGTATCATTACTAGCCCCTGTGTGATCTAACAACGAAACAGGAGTATGTTGAGCTCCAACGTGACATTAAATTAGTTCGCACTTTTAAATTGTTTGTACAAAAATTCTTTTTTTCCTAGTTTTCCCTCTTTTTTTCAATCCCAATCTTGGTTATGGGAATCAACGGTGGCTATTTTCCTGCAATCTGCCAGGTATGTTTGTTACCAAATTTACGCCGTCTGTGCTTTCGGATTTGATTCCTTTAGGCCTCCTAATTACCCAATCCGTTGAATCTTTCTCACCTCTCTCCTCTCCAGCTCAGGAAGAAGGCACAAGTTTAGGTAGTCTCAGGATTTAATTTCAACAGATATTTGATAATTGAACCATAGAAAACACTGCTGAACCGCGAATGTTTTCCCACACTAAAAACACATCCATCCACTGAAGACCTATTGGCTTGACGAATCGTTGAGCTTATTCCCAGAAATTTCGTCAACTTATGAAAATAAACCAGATGAAAAATTCAACAACTGGTGGCACTTCTGTGTAAAACGAAACATCTTGGAGCCAAGGTTCTTCCTACAATAAAGTTGCTAAAAGAGGAAAACTAATCATCTTTGCTTGAAAAAGAAAAAAAATGTCAAAATCGGCAACAGATACTTCAAGCTAAGTTTATAAGGGTAAACTTTTCTTCAAACTGTCGCTAGTGTGCAGGGAAAGAAAGATAATTAGCTAAGGGCCCTGGTGCTTGCTCATTAAAAGTCAAAGTTAAAGATGGCAAGCAATTAAAAAGCGACAAAACTTTGGCATCAATAAAAAGAAATATAGCACAGGGTCTTAGTGTCTAATCATTACTAAAGGAAGTTAGACTCGTTGGGGAAGAGAAAATTTGTAACTTCGCAGCCAACAAAAAAACGTTAGGCATAACGTCTTGATGTTTACACACCGGGAGTATAAATTAAAGTCAGCAATGGACGAGAGAAAATTTATCACAACAAGAAGAGCCGAAGAGCCTAGGACTGTATGTTTTTTCCTCAGAAGTGGAAGTAAAAGTCAACGAGGGAGAGGCTATGAGCAACCTGTGCTTAAATTAAAGACAGCCACTGTGGATTCTTGATGTCCCCCCCCAGAACAGAAAATGTACAGAAAACGCTGAAAAACATCTGCAGCGTACTGCCTCGAAAATTTTTGTTCAAAATATACTATTTTTCTAATATTTTTCTGATAACAGAAATTGTAGAAAATTTATTCAGACGGAAAATCTGTAGATTGTTGTGCAAAAGTATTAAAAATTAAACTCGGTGAGCAGCAGAAGCTGCAAGAAGTGCCGAAAATAAAAGTTTTCAACGCAGTGCCTTGTTTATTTGTTCAGGTGGATGCTAAAACCGTTGAGGGACAAAAACTGAGAAACGTTTGATCCAATGAGAAATCTTTAGCGTTAGGGCTTCCGGTTTAATTATTAGAAATGAAAACTGTACGAAAGAAAGTCTGCTAGTGGCTTTCGGTTTATGTAAGTTTATGTCTTTGAGGGACAGAAAGTGCGTATAAGTATCAGACATGAGAATATTGACAACGTAATGTCTCGATGAGTCCTGGTTAAAGTCGGATTTATAATGAGCGAGGGACAAAGTTTGAGAGAAATATCTCAAAAAACGCATTAACAATCACCGTAGAGTCATAGTCGGCGGGAGACAAAAAATGGAGAATTTTTGCAGAAAACGGAAGCGTGTGGCTTGGAATTTGGTGCTTGAGAGTTTGCAAGTAAGAAACAGCTAGTGACAGAAAGTGAGGAAAAATTTTATGAAAACAAAAAAAAGGTAACATCAGGCTGGAAGTTTTTTATATGAACTCGTTTCCTCACAAAAAGAGGACATAAGAGTCGATGAGTGACAAAGATTGAGAAAAAAACGTAAGTGTAGGTTTTTAATGTTTGTCGATCAAGTGAAAAATAAAGTCAGAAATGCGTACGCATGAAAAGTACAAGTAGCAAACGCCGGGAGACTTTGAGTGAATAAACATTTTGAGAACAAAATAGAGTCGGGTCTGGATATTTGCTCATTAGAAATGTAGGTAGAGAATTAGGAAAGGACAGGAAAAATAGTGAGCCTCGGTTCTTGATGTTTGCTCACTAGATGTGCGAGTTAAAGTTGTTGAGGGTACAAAATCAGTGAAAATCTGCATAGAAAATTCTTTATCATAGTTGCTGGATATGCACTTGTTGACAAGAATTGTTTCAAAAAACCGTTAAAGAAGCGATATCTCTCATTGCAATTAAAAAGTAGAGTCGCTGAGGGAAAGTGACAAGTATTTTTGAGAAAAACTAGGGCCAGCGAATGGTCAAAATCGGAGACTAACAAAAAACAGAATTTTTACAAGACAAAATTACCAACTTATAGCCTTGTGTCTGATCTGTCGTTCAAAGAAAACAATGTTAAGTTTTGCAAGAAATGTGTTTAAAAATTTGGGTGTAAAAAACGTTGACTAAAAGAAAGTGTGCAAAAAAATTCTCAAAGGAAGATCTTAAAGTTTGAAGCTTGTAGTTTTTTAAAGGTCTTTCGGGTTCATTAATTAGATAAACAATTAGATAAACAATTAGATATATTCTTGATAAGCATTCCCCAGAACTCCAAGTAAAATTCAAGAGGAAGGAGAAGTTTGAAAAATTGGCTGAGAAGAAAAAAAACAGAGGGTTTTTATGTTGGTCCATTAGAAGTAGAGTTGGGAAGGACAAGAAGCGAGGAATGCTTGTAGAAAAAATTCAGCGTCGTTTAAAAATTGACGATGGACATAAAGTGAAAAAAAAATGCAGAAAAAAATCACGAGGGTTGGGACTTTGTGTCTACTCATCAGAAGTGGAATTAAAAGTAGGCAATTTTTGCTAACGTATGCGTGTTTTTGCTTCACTATAACTGGATGTTAAAACCGTTGAGTGAAAGAAAACTATATGTTACGTTTTACATAGAGAAATAAAATTTATGAGGTATGATAACTATTGGAATGTTGTGATTTTTTCAGAGAAATAATATCCAGCGTAGGGTTGAAGACGGCACGAGACAAAAAGAGAACACTTTAACACAGAACAAAAGTCTATGTTAAACTGTTGAGGGTGAAAATAAAAAATCTGGAAAATTTTTTCACCATAGTTCTTCAAAACTCATTTGTTGAAGTGAATAGTTGAAGCGTTGAGTAAAAGAAAGTGTTTTTTACAATTGCAGTGAAAAAAAATCAAAGAGTTGGGACTTGATGTCTGCTCATGAGCAGAATTTAACGTAGATGATTTTTGCTCATTAAGACTAGGACTCGGCAAGTGACATAGGCGAGGATTTTTTCAAAAAAAATACTTGGTTAGAGTAGGCTTGCTTACAAGAAATGGTTGTTAAAGTCGCGGAGTAGACTAAAAAATATTTTTTATGATGTAAAGACATCTATGAGGTACGAAACACGATATAATGTGATAATAAAGAGCAAACTGTCATTGTAGGGCCTTGATTTGCATCATAAGTTGAAATTAATGTCGGCAAAAAAGATAAAATTTTGCAAAAACTGACAGGGTAGATTCTTAATGTTTTCTCAATACACAAGGAAGCTACAGTCAGCGAGAAACAGATCAAGAGGAAATATGTTTGGAAAGAACTAAAGCGCAACGTTGGGTTAAAACGGGCAAGATGTTTCCTTATCAAAAGTGGAAGTTATAAATGGATAGCGACAAAAGTTGTAAAGAAAAATGTAAAGTTGTGAAGAAAAGAGGAGAAACTTCATCGCACTGCCTTGATTTATCTTTGTTGAAGTGGATAATAAAAACGTTGAGCGGCTGAAAAGAGGAAATTTTGCTCAATAGAAAATTTTGGAGCGTGAAAATTTGCTCCTTTATAATAAGGTTGCGAGTTTGTTTTTACATTGTCAGCTCTTAGTTATTGAGTTTATCCAAAAATTATGCAATTGGAAGACTCCGAGGAACAAAAAAATCTTGTTTTAAAATAAAGGTCAGGGTTGGGATTTGGCTTCTGCTTATCGGAAGTGGAAGTTCAAGTCATTGATGGGTAATCATTAGAAATGTAATTAAGAATTGACACGTGACAGAAAAAAGGCTAATTTCAGGAGCGAAAAAGTTGTTAGCATAGCGCTTGAAGATTTTTTTCATTAGAAATTAATGTCAAAAGAGTTTGGGATAGTATTTCGATAAGGAAGTATAGAATTTGAGGGAAAACATTAGAAAAGGTTAGAGAAAAGAGAAACTTGTAAGCGTAGGACCTTGGTGCTTTCTCATTACAGGGAGAAGTTATAGTCATAGTACCAGGAAAAAAAAGATTTTGCAAAGAAATCACGGGCACCGCAACGTCAAAGTCGGTGAAGGACAAAACTTGAAAAAAATCTGCAGACAAAATGTCCTGAGGATTGATATTCTTTGGTTGATTATCAGAAATAAAAGTCGAAGTTAGTAATATCTGTTTCAAAAAATGCACGTAAGAGACGGCTTGTGACAAAAAGTGAAGTCATTTTTCCGAAAACAAAAACTGTTAGCATGCATAGGCGTTGAAGTTTCTTTCAAGAGATTTCGTTTTGAAAACCGTCGAGAGAAAAAAAATAAAAATGAGAATTAGTTAGATAGCTGAGTTTAGAACTTTGATAGAGGAAACATGAGGAAATGTTTATTTAGAAAACAAAGAAAACAGAATGTCGTCAGCGTAGGTCCTTGCTGAGCGTTTTAACAGAATTGGCCAGAAATAGAAAAAATCAGCCAAAAACTGCAAACATATAGTAGAATTGAAGAAACTGAAATCTTAGAGCTCATTACAAAACCCGGCGAGGAGTAAAAAGTCAAATGCTTTTCAGGATACTAATAAAACGTGAAGCTAAGGTGGATTTTTGTTCTTGCAGAAAAGAATTACAGTCAGTAGTTTTTTAGAAAACCAAAACAATCGGCCGGAACCGATCATCAAAATGGCTTATTAAAAGTAGATACTGAAATCACTGAGAAATGAATGTGAGGAAACATAGCAAACTGAAAAATTGTCTTGACCAATAGTTAATTTTCAATGTTGCACGCACAACTATCTTTACAGCTCCAGAAAAAAACCTGAACAAATTTGCTGAATGAAGGACACAAAGGAGCGAAAGGTTGTACCTTAACTTGTTTGAAACTGAAGGAAAACACGTGAAAGACAATTAAGTTGTTTTAATTTAGAAGTAAAACCAATCATTTAGTGAACTTCGCAAGCTGGCAATTTTCAGGCGTGGCCAATTTACGTCATAAAGTTCCACTTTTCGTGGTGCAAATAAGTGAAAAATGCAAAATAATATGAAGTACAAGGTATATGAACAGACTAGTGGCCAAGTCTTCGAGTATTTTTTTGCCGATAATTTTTCTTCAATGCGTTGTTGAATGTTTAAACGCTCCCTGCGAGACAAAAATCTGCAGAGGACAAATTTGACCATGCGCCTAAACCATAATCCCTAGGCAATAGCTACTAACTGCTGTGCTACGCGTCGCTGAGTGGCTGGGCTGATTATTTTTTGCAAAAATTACAGAGTAGAGTCTTAAGGTTTTCTCACTACAAAAGGAAGCTACCGTCAGCGCGTAACAGATCAAGAAGGAATTTTGTTGTAAAGAACTAAAGCGCAACTTAGAGCTAAAACGGGCAGGATATTTGCTATTCAAAAATGGAAGTCAAAATTGGAGAGCAACAAAAATTGTCTAAAAAATTTTTGAAGAGGAGAAACCTCATTGCGGTGCCTTAATTTATATTTGTTGAAGTGGATAATAATATTGTTGAGTGGGTGAAAAAGAAGAAGATTTGCTCAAAAGAAAGTTTTGGAGCGTGAAGAATTGCTCCTTTATTATGAAGTTGAGAGCTTGTTTTTACATTGTCAGCGCTTAGTTATCAAGTTTATCCATAAAATATGCAATTGCAGAACTCCGTGGGACAAACTCTGAAAAGCAATTCGATATTAAAAATGATCAGTATTGGCATTTGGCGTTTGCCTATTGGATTTTGAAGTTAAAATCTTTGATAGGTAATCATAAGAATTGCAATTAAGAATTGACACGTGACAGAAAAAAAGTTTGCGAGAAGTTTTGCGAGAAAAAAGTTTGCGAGAAAAAAGTTTGCGAGAACACTTGACAGAGCGAAAAATTTGCTAGTATAGGGATTGAATGTTTTTTATTTAAAAATTAATGTCAAAAGAGTTAAGTGACAGTAATTAGATAAAGAACTTTAGAATTTCAGGGTGTGGTGGCTGAGCTTAATAAATGAACAACCAAATCGAATAGCGCTTCAGGGCCTTTTCCAGCAGTAAAGTCAGAATAGCATGACAAGCGAAATTTAATATTACATTTTATCACAAGCAAAATGGTTTGCCCCCTTTCTTCAAAACTTATATTAGGTAACTGTATTTAGTACGACGTTGTCCTACATGAAGCTGAACTGAACCTCAAACTCATACTACAAAATTATTGCCACATATTCACGTTTTCACAATGACACAAAATGATCTCAAACAGAGTAAGAAATACCCAACTTGTTATGCCAGATTCGATGAAATTTGGGTTTTCTTAACATTTCAGAGAGTGCGGGGCACCGTATAAAAAATACCGATCTCCTAACTCAGTGTATTAGAGAATTTTACAAGATAATGATCTACAACTAATCAAAGATTCAATTTTGACATGTAAACCCATGCGACTATCAGCATAAAGGAGCTTTGAAAACTACCAAAGATCAGTTGAAACGCTTTAACTTTTGTCTTATTAAATTGACATAGAGTGTCTATTGAAGCACGTTTTCTTGAGCGGTAAATTACTTGTTAACGTATCTTGTTTCCTTAGATCAAAATATTGACTGTACAGTATAACTTAACTTTGGCATGTTGAAAAGAGAATTAACTTTGTTTTTCTCAAAAAACTTACTTTCTGAGGAACAAAGTTCCTGAGTAAGAAACGCTCTGTGCAAACATATAGTCATTTTCTCTTACTGGCTTTAACGAAGCCCGTTCTTGCTCAATATTGGTGTTATTGAAACCAATAGCGAGACTTGCTAACTTTGAAGTAAGAAAAAAAAATTATCAGATTTGCAAACGGCAAGAGACCCTGCTTAAACTTCGCATACTTACAGCCAAGTTATAGGGCTACAATTTATAAAAACAGGATTTCCAATTTTTTGATTTATAACTTGAGTTATTAACAAAACTTATCAAAAAATTCATTGTCTCAAATTGAACTAATTTGTTTTTCTGAGCGAAATAAGTTTGTTAAACAGCAGAGCAGGGAATTAGTTATTTGAAATTATTGAGTATCAAGTAATGCAACGGTAAGTGACACTATAGAGGATAATACAGATCACAAAGGTAACTGCAGAAACATAATATTTGGACAGAAAGCACTTAAACGAACGGGGCGGTGTAAAGTTTTCCTTGACTTTGATAGGAGAGCAGCCGTTACAGAGGGACAAAACTTTCTAAATGTTTAGAAAAAAAAAGAGGTTTCAGCATAGAGCCTTGCCGCTTTCTAGAAGGAAGCTATAGTCGGAGAAAGGCAGAAAAAGAGGAAATTTTAACAAAGAAATAATAAAAACCGCAACGTCAAAGTCGGTGAAGGCCAAAACGTGAAAAAATCTTCTGACAAAAAATCTGATGTCTTGAGGGTTGATATTCGTTGTTTGGTTATCAGAAACAAAAGTCGAAGTTAGTGATATCTTTTTTATTGGAACGCAAGTAAAAGACGACTTGTGACAGAAAAAATAATCATTTCTCCGAAAACAAAAACTGTTAGAATGCATAGGGGTTGAAGTTTTATTCCAAAGAACTCAATTTGAAAACCGTCGAGAAAAAAAATAAAGATGAGAATTAATTAGACAGCTATTTTTCGGACTTTGATAGAGGATACATGAGGAAATGTTTTATTTAGAAAACAAAGAAAACAGAAAGTCGTCAGCGTAGGTCCTTGCTGAGCGTTTTACCAGATGTGGCCGGAAACAGAAAAAATCGGTCAGAAAAACTGCAAACATATTGCAGAATAACGATCTTAGGGCTCATTACCAATGGAAATTAAAATACGACGAGGGATAAAAAGTCAAATTTTTTTCAGGAAACAAATAAAACGTGAATCTAAGGTGTAGAAATTTGTTCTTGCGGAAGAGAAAACAGTCGCCGAAGCGCTAAGCGAAAAGTCAGTAATTGTTTAGAAAACCAAATAAATAGGCTGGATTCGGTCATGAAAACGACTTATTAAAAGTAAATATTGAAGTCACTGAGGGAATGAATGTTAGGAAACATAGCAAACCAGAAAAATGTCTTGACCAATTGTTAGTTTTGAATGTTGCATTCACAAACATTTTTACAGCTGCATAAAGTATTCTTAACAAACTTGCTGAACGAATGACATAAAAAAACGACAGCCTGTACTTTAAAAAGTTTGAAACTGAAGGAAAATATTTGAAAGACAATTCAGTTATTGTTCCGTCCCCTCTTGAGGGGAGAGGACCTATATGCTCAAAGGGTTTTTTTGTTCAATCAATTTTGGCCGATCGATATATTCATCGTAGAGAGTTGAGACTGGTATCATTAGAAAGCTTGTCCAGTGTAGAATATGGAATTAAACATATTTTTCTGATTTTAGTTTCTTACAGGGAGTTATCGAGGTTTAAACTTTTGAGAAAATAGAGTGAATTCCGTTGATTTTATTCACATTTTCCGCAATTTTTGACAAAAATTTCGCCAATGTTGCAAAAATTTGTTACATTTTGATAAAGAAAGTGTTGTTGATTTTATTTTTAAAGAAGAAAGTATTGTCGGTTTTTTATATGATTTTTTTTTGTCAAAAAATCTGACAAATACTTATAAATTCAGACTTTTTTATCAAAAAAAGCACGAAAAAAAATTCTTTAGTCCACTTTGATTAAATTTTCAGGATGTACACGCCCAGACACCACTTACACAATCTTTGTAGAATCAAAAGGGAGCTATTTTTACATCAACTTCCGCTGCGAGTGCTCCGTAATTAAAACTTTGCCGCTTTTTGCTAACTTTACTCGTTGATTATCAAAAACTCAGCATTTTTTTTAATTTGTTGACCAACAAAATATCTATATCTATAATATTCAAGAAATTAAGTTTTCTTGAAAAATAAACAACATTAGCAATGCTAGCTTTGGACCAAAGCTAGTTTTTGTAAAAAAAATCGATCTTTTTATTTATTAATTAAATAACAGAACATTTCAAATCAATGCTCTTTTATGATAGGTCCAAATTGCTTCCTAACTATCTTCAAATAATTGTATCTTGTTTTTGTTTTGAAAACTTATGGTCGTTCAAATTTTAAAAATAATTTGATTTTCAAATAGATAATGAAGTTTGCCTCCATTTTTCTCTTAATTTGGTCATTTTGTAGCTCAGTGTCAGCATTTAAAGAATGCTTCTCCTTTCTACTGAAGTCAAATTTAAAATTCATTGCGGTTTTACTCCTTAAGGTATGGATTTATGGCTTTGATACTACTAGATTTCAATTTACTATTTGTTCAAGTTTTTGCCCATTTTTTACATTTTCCGGTTATGTCACATTGTCACTTTATTACAAAATATGGCGAGGAGTAAAAAGTCAAATGTTTTTCAGGAAACTAATAAAACGTGAAGCTAAGGTGGAATTTTGTTCTTGCAGAAAAGAATTACAGTCAGCAGTTTTCTAGAAAACCAAAACAATCGGCCTGAACGGATCATGAAAATGGCTTATTAAAAATAGATACTGAAATCACTGAGAAATGAATGTGAGGAAACGTAGCAAACTGAAAAATTGTCTTGACCAAGAGTTAATTTTCAATGTTGCACGTACAACTATCTTTACAGCTCCAGAAAAAAAACCTGAACAAATTTGCTGAAAGAAGGACACAAAGGAGCGAAAGGTTGTACCTTAACATGTTTGAAACTGAAGGAAAACACGTGAAAGATAATTTAGTTGTTTTAATTTAGAAGTAAAACCAATAATTTAGTGAACTTCGCAAGCTGGCAATTTTCAGGCGTGGCCAATTTACGTCATAGTTCCACTTTTCGTGGTGCAAACAAGTGAAAAAAGCAAAATAATTTGAAGTACAAGGTATATGAACAGACGAGTGGCCAAGTCTTCGAGTATTTTTTTGCCGATAATTTTTCTTCAATGCGTTGTTGAATGTTTAAACGCTCCCTGCGAGACAAAAATCTGCAGAGGACAAATTTGACCATGTGCCTAATCCATAATCCCTAGGCAATAGCTACTAACTGCTGTGCTACGCGTCGCTGAGTGGCTAGGCTGATTATTTTTTTGCAAAAATTACAGAGTAGAGTCTTAAGGTTTTCTCACTACAAAAGGAAGCTACCGTCAGCGAGTAACAGATCAAAAGGAATTTTGTTGTAAAGAACTAAAGCGCAACTTAGAGTTAAAACGGGCAGGATATTTGCTAATCAAAATTGGAAGTTAAAATTGGAGAGCAACAAAAATTGTCTAAGAAAATTTGAAGAGGAGAAACTTCATTGCAGTGCCTTAATTTATATTTGTTGAAGTGGATAATAATAATGTTGATTGGCTGAAAAAGAGGAACATTTGATCAGAAGAAAGTTTTGGAGCGTGAAGAATTGCTCCTTTATTATGAAGTTGAGAGCTTGTTTTTACATTGTCAGCGCTTAGTTATCGAGTTTATCCATAAAATATGCAATTGGAGGACTCCGTGGGACAAAGAGGAAAATTTGCTCAGAAGAAAGTTTTGAAGCGTGAAGAATTGTTCCTTTATTATGAAGTTGAGAGCTTGTTTTTACTTTGTCAGCGCTTAGTTATCGAGTTTATCCATAAAATATGCAATTGGAGGACTCCGTGGGACAAAAGCTGAAGAGCAATTCTGCAAAAAAAATGATCAGGATTGGCATTTGGCGTTTGCTTATTGGAAGTGGAAGTTTAAATCTTTGATAGGTAATCACTAGAATTGCAATTAAGAATTGACACGTTACAGAAAAAAGTTTGCGAGAAAAAAAGTTTGCGAGAACACTTGACAGAGCTAAAAATTTGCTAGTATAGGGATTGAATGTTTTTTTAATTACAAACTAATGTCAAAAGAGTTAAGTGACAGTAATTAGATAAAGAATTTTAGAATTTCAGGGTGTGGTGACTGAGCTTATTAAATGAACAACCAAATTGAATAGCACTTCAGGGCCTTTTCTAGAATTAAAGTCAGAATAGCATGACAAGCGAAATTTAATATAACATTTTAACTCAAGCAAAGTGTTCTACCCCCTTTCTTCAAAACTTATATTAAGTAACTGTATTTAGTACCTAGTTGTCATACATGAAGCTGAACTGAACCTCAAACTCATACTACACAATTATTGCCACATACTCACGTTTTCACAATGACACAAAATGATCTCAAACAGAGTAAGAAATACCCAACTTGGTATGCCAGATTCGATGAAATTTGGGATTTTCTTAACATTTCAGAAAGTGCGGGGCACCATATAAAAAAAACCGAACCCCTAACTCAGTGTATTAGAAAATTTTACAAGATAATGATCTACAACTAATCAAAGATGCAATTTTGACATGTAAACCCATGCGACTATCAGCATAAAGGAGCTTTGAAAACTACCAAAGATCAGTTGAAACGCTTCAATTTTGTCTTATTAAATTGACATAGAGTGTCTATTGAAGCACGTTTTCTTGAGCGGTAAATTACTTGTTAACGTATCTTGTTTCCTTAGATCATATTATTGATTGTACAGTATAACTTAACTTTGGCATGTTGAAACGAGAATTAACTTTGTTTTTCTCAAAAAACTTACTTTCTGAGGAACAAAGTTCCTGAGTAAGAAACGCTCTGTGCAAACATATAGTCATTTACTCTTACTGGCTTCAACGAAGCCCGTTCTTGCTCAATATTGGTGTTATTGAAACCAATAGCGAGACTTGATAACTTTGAAGTAAGAAAAAAAATTATCAGATTTGCAAACGGCAAGAGACCCTGCTTAAACTTTGCATACTTACAGCCAAGTTATAGGGCTACAATTTATAAAAACAGGATTTCCAATTTTTTGATTTATAACTTGAGTTACTAACAAAACTTATCAAAAAATTCATTGTCTCAATTTGAACTAATTTGTTTTTCTGAGCGAAAGAAGTTTGTTAAACAGCAGAGCAGGGAATTAGTTATTTGAAATTATTGAGTATCAAGTAATGCAACGGTAAGTGACACTATAGAGGATAATACAGATCACAAAGGTAACTGCAGAAACATAATATTTGGACAGAAAGCACTAAAACGAACGGGGCGGTGTAAAGTTTTCCTTGACTTTGATAGGAGAGCAGCCGTTACAGAGGGACGAAACTTTCGAAATGTTTAGAAAAGAGAAAGGTGGTTTCAGCATAGAGCCTTGCTGCTTTCTAGGAGGAAGCTATAGTCGGAGAACGGCAGAAAAAGAGGAAATTTTGCGAAGAAATAATAAAAACCGCAACGTCAAAGTCGGTGAAGGCCAAAACGTGAAAAAAATCTGCTGACAAAAAATCTGATGTCTTGAGGGTTGATATTCGTTGTTTGGTTATCAGAAACAAAAGTCGAAGTTATTGATATCTTTTTTATTGGAACGCAAGTAAAAGACGACTTGTGACAGAAAAGGAAATCATTTCTCCGAGAACAAAAATTGTAAGAATGCATAGGGGTTGAAGTTTTTTTCCAAAGAACTCAATTTGAAAACCGTCGAGAAAAAAAATAAAGATGAGAATTAATTAGACAGCTATTTTTCGGACTTTGATAGAGGATACATGAGGAAATGTTTTATTTAGAAAACAAAGAAAACAGAAAGTCGTCAGCGTAGGTCCTTGCTGAGCGTCTAAACAGAAAGGGCCGGAAACAGAAAAGATCGGTCAAAAAAATTGCAAACATTTTGCAGAAATAAAATCTTAGGGCTCATTACCAATGGAAATTAAAATACGGCGAGTGATAAAAAGTCAACTGTTTTCAGGAATCAAATAAAACGTGAATCTAAGGTGTAGAAATTTGTTCTGGCGGAATAGAAAACAGATTCGCCAAAGCGCTAAGCAAAAATTCAGTAATTAATCGTTTAGAAAACCAAATAAATAGGCTGGATTCGGTCATGAAAATGACTTATTAAAAGTAACTATTGAAGTCACTGAGGGAATGAATGTGAGGAAACATAGCAAACCGGAAAAATGTCTTGACCAATTGTTAGTTTTGAATGTTGCTTTCACAAATATTTTTACAGCTGCATAAAGTATTCTTAACAAACTTACTGAACGAATGACATAAAAGAACAACAGGCTGTACTTTAAAAAGTTTGAATCTGAAGGAAAATGTTTGAAAGACAATTCAGTTATTGTTCCGTCCCCTCTTGAGGGGAGAGGACCTATATGCTCAAATGGGTTTTTTACTCAGTCAATTTTTGCCGATCGATATATTCTTCGTAGAGAGTTGAGACTGGTATCATTAGAAAGCTTGTCCAGCGTAGAATATAGAATTAAACAGATTTTTCTGATTTTAGTTTCTTACAGGGAGTTATCGAGGTTTAAATTTTTGAGAAAATAGAGTGAATTCCGTTGATTTTATTCACATTTTCCGCAATTTTTGACTAAAATTTTGCCAATGTTGCAAAAATTTGTTACATTTTGATAAAGAAAGTGTTGTTGATTTTATTTTTAAAGAAGAAAATATTGTCGGCTTTTTAATATAATTTTTTTTGTCAAAAAATCTGACAAATACTTTTAAATTCAGACTTTTTTTATCAAAAACAGCACAAAAAAAATCTTTAGTCCACTTTGGTTAAATTTTCAGGATGTACACGCCCAAACATCACTTACACAATCTTTGTAGACTCAAAAGGGAGCTATTTTTACATCAACTTCCGCTGCGAGTGCTCCGTAATTAAAACTTTGCCGCTTTTTGCTAACTTTACTCGTTGATTATCAAAAACTCAGCATTATTTTTTAATTTGTTGACCAACAAAATATCTAATTCTATAATATTCGAAAAATTAAGTGTTCATGAAGGACAAAGAGTATTAGCAATGCTAGTTTTGGACCAATGCTAGTTTTTGTAAAAAAAAAACGATCTTTTTATTTATTAATTAAATAACAGAACATTTCAAATCAAAGCTCACTAATGATAGGTCCAAATTGCTTCCTAACTACCTTCAAATAATTGTATCTTGTTTTTGTTTTGAAAACTTATGGTCGTTCGAATTTTAAAAACATTTGATTTTTAAATAGATAATAAAGTTTACCTCCATTTTTCTCTTAATTTGGTCATTTTGTAGCTCAATGTCAGCATTTGAAGAATGCTTCTCCTTTCTACTGAAGTCAAATTTAAAATTCATTGCGGTTTTACTCCTTAAGGTATGGATTTCTGGTTTTGATACCACCAGATTTCACATTTACTATATTTTCAAGTTTTTGCCCATTTTTCACATTTTCCGGTTATGTCACATTGTCACTTCATTGACATTTCATGTATCACCCTATTGATGTTCAAAATAAGGCAAAGTCAATGTTATTAAATTCCTTGAAGAGAACGGCTTCGACAAAACTTTCTCGAAGTATTTGATTGAATTTTTTAAATTTTTTCTTTAACTGTCGTTTTTACTTTGTCTTTTTAATCACATGAAATTTCCTGTAGAATGACCCGGTTTCATTGACTTTTAATGAAACAATAGAAAGGCCAATATTTTGACATTAGTAGATAGCTCATGGCTTTCATGACTTTGAAAAGAATTGTTTTCCAAAATACGAAAAAACTTTTTAGCTTTGCAATTTTGGTCCTTTTATTGTCTGTTTGTTATCTAGTCTCGTTAATTACAAGCCATATATGACAATATTGTTGTCAAGCAAAGTTTTCAAAGGGATTGATGTCGTAAAATCTAATATTTTTAAAGAATTCTTTCTGACTTTAGTGGCTTCGACACGGATTTTTCACAAACAAAAGTAAATTAGTTTTTGATTTTTGTCATGTTTTACATTCTTTTTGTAGACGTAAAATCTATTTTGGATAATTCCAGGTCTCATAGTCTTCTTCTGGAAGAATAAACGAACTTAATTATTTCATTCTGTAATTAATGGCTTGCATGTCTTTGCAAATTTTTTTTTTCGAATAAAACAAGTATTACTTAATTTTGCCTTTTTTTCTTTCTTGTCTAATTGTTACATGGTTCCAACAATGAGAGGTCACATAATACTTTATCAGTGTTTGAAACAGTTGCAATCGAACATATTTGGAGGACCAAAGTATGGCTTTACGGTTTCGAAAGCGTTTTCTTGCAAAAATTATCTGATTTTTTGTTTGTTGTCTATTTTTTGTTCTTTTTGTAACCCCATAGAAATTGAACACCGACAGTTCTTAATTCCCACCATTAGAAAAAATGGTAATTGTAAACCTATGGTATATTTTAGTTGATTTCTAATGGTTTTCATTACTTTGAAGTTGATTGTTTTTAAAAAAATAAACGACTATTTCAAATTTAACGTTTTTCTTCTTTATTGTCTTATTGCTACCAAGACTTATTATGGACTGCTCCCCTATCTTTTATGGTTAATTACAAGTTATTTTGTTTAATTTCAGTTTTATCTGACGCTATTTTGACTTTGTTATTAACTTTTGTTTTTTAAAACGTACATAAACTTTTTGATTTAATTAATGTTTCTTGTTTTTGTTTGATTTCGCTGTTCGTCTTGACTTGCTTTCTTAATATTGGCATATCTCATGAATCTAAAGCACCTTTTTTTCTCCACTGAGTTATTTGCTTTGGAGGTTATCTTTTCGTTCATACACCAATTTTTTTGAAAAATACTTGAATTTTTGGGGTTTTCTATCTGTTCCTCATTTGGTAGACAATTATGCCAAAATTGTGGATGAGCGGGGTCGGAACCTTATGTGCGATTGCACATTACAGAGCCTTTTTGTTTAAATTTAGAAGTAAAACCACTCATTAAGTGAACTTCGCAAGCTAGCAATTTTCATGCTTGGCCAATGTACGTCGTAAAGTTCTACCTTTCTTGGTGCAAATAAGTGAAAATCCAAAATAATTTGAAGCAAAAGATAGATGAGTAGATGGGTGGCTAAGTCTTTGAGTGATATTTTTGCGGATATTTTTTCTTCAATGCGTTGTTGAATGTTTAAAAGCTCCCTGCGAGACAACATTCTGCAGATGACAAACTTGACCATGTGCCTGGTCCATAATCCGTAGGCAATAGCAATTAGCTGCTGGGCCACGCGTCGCTGAGCGGTTGGGTTGAGTAATTCTATTGCACGAACATTCTTTTATTCGAATCATTGAAGTCATTCCCAACAAGCAAAATCAATACAGTTGTGCAAAAACCCATCAACCCTTTGATGGCACCCATAGATCTTCACTCCTAGTCTTCTTGTTTGCTATTTCATTAACTGGCAAGTTACACCGATCGAACTCTTCCCATATCGACTCACCTACGAAAATAATTTTACTTCCCAAATTGTCCAATCTCGGATTAAAAAATGTCCGTGCTCAACTCTCGTTCACAACATCTTAAGAAACTGAAAAAAACTACTTTTTATAAACAGAATTTCATTAGAAGGCAAGCAAGTTTCATTAATTTAGATGTAACACAAAGATGCGGGGTAGGCGCTCATTCAGTCATACAAAGCCGGTAGTAGAACAACCTGAACTGCCTTTCATTATCGACTGAAAACCTAAAACAAAACTTGATTGAGACTTGATCAAATTAAAAATCCTTAAACTACAGATTATATCACATACTTGTCAATCTTTTCTAAAATCCATTCAGTTGAAACAGCGAGAGAGGTAAGTCAGAAATCAAAATTTAAAAGCGTGATTTTTTTCGAGAAAAATGTGAAGGAAAAGTAAAAACGAATTTAAAGAAGAGAGCACCGTAATAATAGCTGTTTGAGTAGTTGCTGCGTATATTAATCATCTCTTATGCTCAATTGACTTTAACGCAACAAAAATAAATAGAAAAGATTTTAAAAATTTAAATTTTGTAAACTCAATTTCCCACAATTGATTTGGGTAGCGACTTTAAGAGACCTGCTGGTTTTTTACTGCTATTTGTTCCGACTATTTTTTGTCTCACTGTTTAATTCCCCTGACCATCTCAACTTTCGCCATCAATAGCGGGATGCACCAGACCAACCAAATCTTTTAGAGTTTTATTACTATTCTCTAAGTTCATGAACCACCTACTCTGCTAAGAAGACATAAAAATATGGTTTGCGGAGCGTTTTTGTTTTTGGCAGTTAAAACGCCGAACGCCGCCTGTCCCCTTCCTTAACGCCTTACCCTTTCCTGCAACTCGTCCACCCTTGCACCTCGTTCCACTCCTAACTGTGGACACTCGACCAGCTCCACTCAATTTATCATTTTATTTGACCCCCTTTTCTGCTCTTTTTCTGCCTTTTTGGGCTTAAGTTGGCCTCTCAAAGCTACTGACGCAGACAACAGCTCGGCAGTTGTGTAAAAGCATCAGTTATTGATTTTTGTGGAGCGGAACTTAGCTTAGTTACTTAGCTACGGAGGTATTTCTGACATATTTCAACCGAAATTTTGATTATAGGAAAATCTCTAAAAACAATCTGAATCAGAGGGTTCTTGACGTTTTAATGGGTTAACGAATTTAAAAATTGTTCTGCGTTTTAATTCGTTGAATCTTGCGCAAGCTGAAATCAGAATTTCCAACAAAATCTGACAAATTTTTAAAAACTTTTATTGATTGGGACCTTGATTGGAGCGGATAAAAGATGAAATGATAATGATACAAACTTTGTGTTAATTTTGGTTCAATGATATGCTCAGAGAATGAGCATTAGCTAAGAATAAATGATGAAAATTATTTTGTTTAGTTTGGCTTCAGTGACCGTTTTTCTAGCAAAAAGTTGTTGCAAGGTCTTTTAAAACTTGACGACATCTTCCATCCAAACTGCCAGAAACATTTTTAAAGTTTGGGCCAATCAATTTTATAGATCACAGTTGTTTTAGATTATGATTTTAAATAACTTTGGACAACTGATTTAAGAATGGTTGGATTCTCAGACCATTTAGCTGTTTAGAAAACTTCTTTCACTTCGAGATGTATACCAAAAACATGTCAGCACTTGACCACTACATAGCACCCGGAATCGCCATTCACATCTCAAACATGAAAATCAACAACACATACGCAGTCCAATGTCGCTTTGAAGACTCGTTTCAAATGTGCCCTGAAATGAAAAAGTTAGGCCATGACTACAGCTATTCTAACAGAGGCGGATTTCTAGCCCAATTCGGGTCGCGAGGATCAGCGGAAGATGTGAAGATTGCTGCCGAACAGTTCGGCTATAGGAAAGGTCCAACTACAGTAGCTACCACGACTTAGATAGAGATCTCAGAAGTTGCAGATGTGGTTTCTAACTTTTGATGACCAGGAAATTCTGTGTACGAAATTGAAGCTAGATGTAGTTGACAGAGTATCTTCAAAGACCAGAAGCGAAGATAGTAGATTCGTGGCGAAATCGAGGTAGTTGTTTTGTAGCATCTGTGACTGTAGAACATAAAACCTGTCTTCAGAAGTTGGAAGCTTGTCTAATCTCACCGGGACAAGATCTATCTCTCAGTTTAAATAAACACCGACAAAAGTTGTATAGTTAAGAGTTACATTCCGCTCAAGTACTAGGAATCTGTAACTGAATAGAGTAACTTTCTGTGGCCCTCGTAACTATGATTTATAGATGATTCAAATGGTCATGATTTGATGTGATATGGACGCTTATGAATCAAAGAAATACATAGATCAATTAAAAATGAAGAAAAAGCGTTTTTCGAAAGTAAACATTTATGTTTTGCATTCTGCATTGGCTTTACTGCAAAATTATCGATGATCTGCGCAGCTAATTGTATACAAAAAAATTGCTCGAAAAAGTATTCCATTCTGCCTTAAGAATTACAAAAACATTTTTTTCTTGCAAATAAAGGGATGATTTCAACCAGATAATACGGGCATAGCATTTTCCACCAATGGACTAGGAAAACTTTGATTTGTTGCCGAAATTTAACTTTCAAAACAAGTACATATTTTACCAATCAGAGAATTAAGATTTAGGGAGCCGTGTTTGTTATTACGACTCAAAAAAAGGTATCTTATCGTTCGATACGTTTGTTAATAGAAAAAAGGGATGTGAAAATAAAGTCACACTGCTGAACAAAATGAAGAGCATGGAATAGCAAACGTGATCTTCTCTCCAAATCTTTGGAGGCGAGAACTACCTACCCGCCTAATAAATACCCCCCTCATCAGTAACTTGTACCATTTCCCCTACCACCCCCCCCCCCCACACACACACACACACACACACACACACACACACACACACACACACACACACACACACACACACACACGCACACACACACACACACACAAAGACACACACAAACAAAAACACAACCTACATGCTTAAATTGAAAATAGCGTCTGCTTTTTGTTCAAAAAACAATAGTTCTTTTGGGTAATTAATTTTTTAATTTCTTTCGATTGGGTCTCCGTATTAGATACCTGTTTTGTTTATGCAAAATTTTGCTTCACCGTTTTTGCCTTTTTCTCCAGGAGCATTCTTTGATTAATAGCCGCGAAGCGATAGCGGCTATTATTGGGGACATCGTGTTTTTTTTTAATTCGTCGTCTCCATTGATGATTCTTACGACCAGACTTCTTGGAATTGACTTCTTGAAATTGACTTCATGGAATTGACTTCAGTGACTTCTATTGCTTTGCAGTTAAAATTTTTGTGTCTGACGTCATTTCTGCTTTTAGGTCAGTTGCGTGACTTACCTCACTCACAAAAATGACTTATGAACTCACTTATGGAACTTTATTTTTTTTGAACATAAAATAGTGTGCATCTAAGTAGTGCCAAACTTATATGCCCTGGTTCTTGAGTAACAGTCTTGAGCTTTTGATTTTAATTATCAATTTTGAAAAAGCTCTCATAGCGCTTTTTCCCTATAGACTGTATATGTCAAAAAATTGACAGTCCGAATCTAACCCAAAAAGGGTAGTTAACTATTAAAAGACTGGTGGTCGATCTGTCTATCTTATTTCTTTAGTTGTTTCAATTCATGGAAGGCCACAAGCGTCTATCGCGGCTATTTTCCGGCAATCTGCCGGCTATGTTTTCGCATGTCACTCTTTCACGCTTGTCTTCCTTTTTTACGAGTAATATCAATTGCTCTCATTCTGATGTAACATTTGTTGCTAAAATAAAAGCGGTTGTAGCATTGCGAGTAACAAGGGCACGACAGCCGAATAGATCATGCTTCTGTCGAAGATTCCGGAGGTCGCGAGTTCGAGCCACGCCCCTGAGGGAGCCACGCCCCTGAGTTCGAGCCACGCCCCAGAGGGATATTTTTGCACCCACGAGGAAAATTTATCTCAGCTACATCACCTGAAACAAAATTCCCCACCTATCGTTTGAGAGGAACTTGACCGAATTTAGTCGGTTTATGTTTATTAATTGCCCTCAAACGAAGTTTGCAGCAATATATATTAGTCCTGTCGGTCTTTTTTATGCGATTTTTCGCTTGACAAATTTTTCTGACGCTTTTTACTTTTCGTCCTCAAAAACGGGATAAACAGGTAGCGCCCAGCGGGAATTAAGTGCTCTTAGAGCCTTTCAGCTGTTTCAGCTCAAACTGTTTTGGAGACTTATAATTGGACTTATGGTATGAAAGTCGGTTTTTAGAGGTTGAAGACTCCCCCCCCCAATATTGCCCCCACCCCCAACGCTCTGTTGCCCCCAGCCCAATGTTGCCACTCATCAGCACCCTGGTGCGACCCCCCCCCCCTCTACCGTGGCTAGCTACTGACGAACAACCGCTCGCTAAAAACTCGCAAATTTATACCAATTGTCAAAAGTTTTTTCAAGCTTTTTGAAAATTTGCACGGGTTCTTTAGTTTTATCAGCCCTAGGTGTCAAGGAATCTCGTCTGCGGTTTGATAAAGGTTTACTGCATAGTTTCTTGTGGTAATAAAATGGTTTCAGCTTTTTAACATTGCGTAATTTAACAATTTTTGACAAAATTTGCAGTTTTTGTCAATTTTTATGTCACTTTTTGTCAGTATTCATGTTTTTCCCTAACCAGAAACCAGAAAACCTCCTTACAATTTTGATAAAGACTTACTAAAAAAACTTTATCGGCCATGGAATAGTTTTCAATTTTTTAATATCACAAATTTTTTCGGTTTTTTTGTAAAAAATTGCATTTTTTTACATTTTTCAACATTTTTTGTAATTATCTAAGGTTTTTAGTTCCCACGAACCTGGAAACCTCCTATTGGGTTTAAAGATAGGTTATTGAAAAATTTTTATTGGCAAAGGAGTAGTTTTAAACTCTTTAATACCACAAATTTTTTCGAATTTTTTGTTTGACATACCTTTTAATTTTTTTGAAAATTTTGCCATTTTTAGTTTTATCCGGCCGCAATGGCAAAGGAGCCTCCTCTAGTGTGTAATAATAGGTTACTATATACTTTCTCGACGTAATTGAACTTTTTTCAATTTTTTTGACATTTATTGTCATTTTCAGGGTTTTTCAGCTTCAGGGTTAAGAAGACCTCCTTAGGGGATTGATAATAGTTTGTTGCATATTATCTAGAGTTAATGGAAAGTTTTCAACATTTTAACATCACGCATTTTAACAATTTTTTAATAAAAATGTTAATTTTTTAAAAATTTTTCAATATTTATTGTCATTATCTAAGCTTTTCCAGCCCAAGGAGCCAGGAAACCTTCTTTAGGGTTTGATGGTAGGTTGTTAGTTTTTCGATGGCCATGTAAAACTCTTCAATTTTTTATTATCACTTTTTTATCGATTTTTTGAATTTTATCATCACTTCTTGATCCATTTTTTTCAAGTTTTTTCTTTTTGTAATTATATGTTTATCCTGCTTGAAGAAGCCCAAGGAACCTCCTCTAGGGTCTGAAAATAGGTTGCTGTATAGTTTTTGGAACTAATGGAATGTCTTTTTAAGATTTTGGCATCACGAATTTTGGCTCTTTTATGAATTTTTTTTTTTGCATTTTTCAAGTTCTTAAAAATTGTTTATAGAAGTTTCAAGAAATTGTTTATTGGTCATTTAGGTTTCTTTGGCTTCAGGAGCCAAGGAAACTCCTCCATGGTTTGATAATATGTTAATGTATACTTTATGGATGTAATGAAATGTTTTTCAAGATTTTAACATCACAAATTCACGCACCATTTTGAAAATCTTTTGAAATTCTTTTTGGACTATTTTGATTCGTCTTTGATTTTTTCGTGCCCCAGGGGCCCAGGGACCTCTCCAAGGTTTGATGATAAGCTGGTGCATAGTTTCTGGAGTTAATGGATTGGTTATCAATATATTAATTACTCCAGATTCAGCAACTTTGTTATAAAATTTTAATTTTTTTTTCAAACTTTCTCAAAATTATCATGTTCCAAGTTTATGGATCTTTATGAGCCAGTGAAACTAATTAAAGCATGAAAACTGAAAAGTAGTAGTTTCTTGAGACATTGAAACTGTTTTAAAGATTTTAAAATCGTGAGTTTTAGCATGATTTTGTTAAAATTTGCTATGGTTTTCCAAATTTTTGAATACTATGTCCTTTTCTGAGTTTAACGATCATTAGTGGCCACGAAGCTTTTCAAGTTTTGCAGATTGGGTTACCTGACATAACTCCAGCAACAAAAATTAGTTTTCACCATTTCAAATAACAAAATTGGAAGCTTTGATTAAATTTTGCAAAATTTTGCAGTTTCTTTAAACAACAGATTTTTCTTTGATTTATTTAATAACAAGGCCAGAAATTCTAAAGTTGCAGAGTCGAATCAAACTAAAGCTAGCCTCACTAAGCCGTGGCTAGTTACTGACGAAGCAAACTGCTCGCTGGTCGTTTGAGAGCAATTCGCTCGACGTTAGTGGGTTATCAATTGCTCTCAAACGAATCTTGTAAAAATTATATTAGTCCTGTCGGCCTTTTTTTTGCAATTTTTCTGCTTGACCAATTTTTCGTCTGACGCGTTTCATTTTTCGTCCTCAAAAATGGGATAAACAGGTAGCGTTCAGCGGGAACTAAGTGCTCTTAGAGCTTTTCAGCTCTATTTCAGCTCGAACTGTATTGGAGAATTATAATTGGATTATGGTATGAAGGTCAGTTCTTAGAAGTTGAAGCCCCCCTCCCTCCCGTGTTTAGCTACTGAAGAACAACCGCTTGCTAAAAACACGCAATTTTATACCAATTGTCACAAGTTTTTTCCAGCTTTTTAAAAATTTTTGTGGTTTTTTGAGTTTTATCAGCCCTAGGTGTCAAGGAACCTCCTCCGCGGTTTGATAATAGTTTACTGCATAGTTTCTAGTTGTAATAGAGTGGTTTCAACATTGTAACATCGCGAATTTTAACAATTTTTTGACAAAACTTGCAGTTTTTGTCAATTTTTTTGTCATTATTCAAGTTTTTCGTACCCAGAAGCCAGAAAACCTCCTTACGGTTTTGATAAAGACTTACTAAAAAAAATTTATCGGTCATGGAATAGTTTTCGACTTTTTTAATATCACAAAATTTATCAGTTTTTTTGTAAAAATTGCTTTTTTAAAAAATTTTTGAACATTTATTTTAATTATCTAAGGTTTTTCATTCTCAGGAGCCAGGAAACCTCCTATTGGGTTTAAAAAAGATAGGTTATTGAAAATTTTTTTTGGCTACGGAATAGTTTTAAACTCTTTAATATCAAAAATTTTTCGATCTTTTCTTTGACAAACCTTGCAATTTCTTATGAAAGTTTTGCCATTTTTTAGTTTTATCCGGCCGCAAGAGCAAAGGAGCCTCCTCTAGTGTTTAATAATAGGTTACTATGTACTTTCTAGACGTAATTGAACTTTTTTCAATTTTTTTGACATTTATTGTCATTTACAGGGTGTTCCAGCCTCAGGGTTAAGAAGACCTCCTTAGGGGATTGATAACAGTTTGCTGCATATTATCTAGAGTTAATGGAAGGTTTTCAACATTTTAACATCACGAATTTTAACAATTTCTTGATAAAAATTTTAATTTTTTTCAAATTTTTCGATATTTATTGTCATTATCTAAGGTTTGACAGCCCAAGGAGCCAGGAAACCTCCTATAATGTTTGATGGTAGGTTTTTGGTTTTTTGTTGGGCATAGAATACTTTTCAACTTTAATATCACAAATTTTATCGATTTTTTTTTATAAAACTTGCCATTTTTTCACGTTTCACGTTTTTTGAATATGTCATTTATATGTTTATCCTGCTTGAAAAAGCCCAAGGAACCTCCTCTAGCTTCTGATAATAAGTTACTGTATGTTTTTTGGATCTAATGGAATGTTTTTTGAAGATTTTAACATCACGAATTCAAGCAACATTTTAAAAATCTTTTGAAATTCTTTTCATGTTTTTGGATTATTTTGATTCGTCTTTGATTTTTTTGTGCCCCAGTGGCCCAGGGACCTCCTCCAAGGTTTGATGATAAGCTAGTGCATAGTTTCTGGAGCTAATGGATTGGTTATCAATATATTAATGATTCCAGATTTAGCAATTTTGTTATAAAATTCAATTTTTTTTTCAATTTTTCCTAAAATTATTATGTTCCAAGTTTTTGTATCTCAATGAGCCTGTGAAACTATTTAAAGCTTGAAAAAAGTCTAATGGATAGTTTCTTGAGACATTGAAATTGTTTTGAAGATTTTAATATCGTGAATTTTAGCATGATTTTGTTAAAATTTGCTAGTGTCTTCAATATTTTGTCCTTTTCTGAAGTTAACGATCATTACTGGCCAACGAAGCTTTTCAAGTTTTGCAGATGGTTTACCTGACATAACTCCGGAGACAAATTTTAGTTTTGACCATTTTCAGTGAAAAATCGGGAAGCTTTTTTTAAAATTTTGCAGTATTTTGCAATTTTTTTAAACATCAGTTTTTTATTTCATTCATTTACTAACAAGGCTAGAAATCTTAAAGTTGCAGGGTCGAATCAAGCTAAAGCTAGCTTCACTAAACCGTGGCTAGCTACAGGCGAAGCCAACCGCTCGCTGGCCGTTTGAGAGCAATTCGCTCGACGCCAGTCGGTTATGTTTTCTATTTTCAGTCTACACAAACTGAGGCTACTGTTTTCATTTTCATGAACTGCGTCCTCACACAATAACAAATTAATTGCAAAACGCATCACATTGAATTCTTTAATTTTTTGACTTTGTCTCTCCCTTCCATCGTTATTTGTTACGTTAATTGTTACCAAAAATCTTATTCAGTATATCGAAGCAACAATCATCCATGACGTTGGCAAAAGTTTTTGAATTAAATGTGATTTGGAAGCTATCCGTAGGCATTTTGCGTAGTCCCTTCAGCTGGACAGCATGCAAGCGCTTTAAATTTCATGAATCAACTTTTGTTTTTTTTCTGATTTTACGTCAATGGTTCATCTGTTTTGTATTCTTATGCAAAAATTCCACTATAGCCGAATAAAGGGGCGTGGCGAAAAAATTATTGGACAATAGACTCCGATTATAAAGCCGAATCTCATCTGGCCATTGCGACCAAAACAAACACGTACCAAAAGAATGGAATTTTAGTTTTCAACCAATTGCTGAATAAGGATCAAATCTTAAGCATTGTGTAAAGCTGTACCGCACTTACTTAATATCTAATTCATGTGATTGACCTGTATTAGTCATCACTTAGCGTTTTTCTTCTCCATACTATTTCTCAAACATAAACCGACCGACATCGGACAAATTGCTCTCGACCGACAGCCAGAGCAACTTAATGCAAGGGCGGTAGCTTAGACAAATTTTTTATGGTTGCGACATCACGCCAGGGCGGAATTCGTACCCACCATCCCCAGAGTCCTAGACAGAAACATTCACCACTCGGCTATCAGGTCCTGGCAATTTCTGATGCTACTATCGCTTTTACTTCATAACACACTTTACTTTGAAATTGAAAGTAGTTGAGATAACTCAAAAATGAAGAAGAGAACCGTGAAAAAGTCAATTGAGCAGTCAAAGAATGTTCTAGAACATAGACACAAAAATGACCATACAACACTTTTTCGCAGGGAAAAGACACGAACGTTAACAACTGTTGCTTCCAATTTAAATCGAGAACAATTAAGAAAACATAGCAGGACAAAATTGGTCAAGTGAAAAATTGCATAAGAAAGACCGCAAGTCTATTAGAACTCCTAGGCTAAGACTTGGTTTGAGAGCAATTAAACAAAAGAAAGAATTACCAAAATACATCATTAGAAATCGTGTAATACCTTTCAAAAAACCAAAGACGGAAGTAAAGGTATACAAGCAAAAGTCAGAACTAGAATAATTCACATATTTGAGAACATTCTGTCCGAACGGATATTATCAAATGTCAGAGACAAAAAAAACTCTCAAACGAAAATCTAATGCATCATTAGAAAGCATAAAGTTACAAATCAAAGAGAAAACAAAACAGGAAAAACTCTGCTAAAGTCTGCTAAAACTGAAAAACAACAGCATAAAAACAATTTTACCAAATACATTAAAGCACCGACCACATGCAATGCTTCTTCTTTAACCACCTTATGAGCGTTCAATAATTCGGTCAAAAAACAAAGCTAAAAAAGAACATCAAATCCAACGAAATTGAAATATGTAGTAACATCTTTTGAAACCGAAATGAATCTAAGTCTTTAAAGGCAGTGTAAATTCAGTATAAACTGTAGTTCGGACAATTTTATTCAAATTTTCGACATATAGCAACGTGTTATTAGAATAAAGCAACGTATAAGCATTATAATATCAAGACGTACAATCATACAACGTAAGCATTAACGATCAATGCAACAAGTGAAAACTTAGACGGCAAGGTTTTTTCGATGCTCTTTTACTGGTTTTTTGTCTGATGTCATTGACGTCAAAATCAGTTCGTATTCAACCGGCAATTGTCTAGAAAACCTAAAAACTTTAAGCCGAAAACCAGCTTAATCGATACATAGTGGTTATATTTACTTAAAATTAGGTTAAATGAACTTTTTCGGAACTTTCTACGTATATTAGAACGTATTTAATTCTTATTTTAAAGTTCAGAAATACTCGATTCCGATTGGCTAATATTCTTTCATTTACTACGTAACATCTTCCGGCCCGGAAGAAGATGTTGGGAAAACTGGTACAAGTTTTACAAGCGGGCGGACGAGTGAACCGGTCGATGTACGTAAAACGCGACGCTATCGGAGCCGTAACGGAGTTCCACAATCCGAGCGGCTGGGTAGTAACCCCTAGGGTTGGTTTCCTCAACTATCCAAACCAAGTCACTGGTCTTAAGGTGTTGCTCGGCAGGCGTCTGCCACTTAGAGCGTCGGTTCAGCGTCGGTACGTACTCTTTGATCCAACGGGACCAGATCGCATTAGCGCACGGGCGTAACGTTTACGATGGTCGAATTCATTATTGCCGACAACAGACGGAATACCGGTAGAGTGTTCTCCTAAAAGAAAGTGGTTAGGCGTTATGGCGTTCACGTCGCACGGATCAGCGCTTACGGGTGTTAAAGGACGGGAATTGAGAGCATTCTCCACGAGACAAAAGGCAGTATGCAGTACCTCATCCGTGAGGCGACACGTGCCAAGAATAGTATACAACACGCGTTTGAAGCTGCGTACCAACCTTTCCCAGATACCACCTTGATGTGGTGCGCTGGGTGGATTGAACCTCCACTTAATACCTTTGTGAGCGAGCTCAGCTGCAATCTTGACAACGTTCCACTTTTCAATACTTTCTCGGAGTTCTTTTTCCGCTCCAATAAAGTTAGTGCCATTGTCCGACCAAATCATGGCAGGTGTACCTCTACGTGACACAAACCGCTCAATTCCCATAACACAAGAACTGGTGTCCATGGATGTAACTATCTCGACATGGATAGCGCGAGTAGTGAGACAGGTGAAGAGGAAGCCCCACCTTTTCTCAGTAGTACGGCGGACAGTAACATAGAATGGCCCAAAGCAGTCAACGCCAGTGTTCGTGAAGGGAGGAGACTGGTAATCAAGTCTCTCCTTAGGTAAGTCAGACATGATTGGTTGCATAGTTACAGCTTGGAATTCTCGGCATCTCAGGCAGTGTGCTTTGATGGAACGCAAGGATGATCTTAGTTTCAGTTCTGTGTAGTGTTCCTGCACAATTGATCTTAGGTATTCAACGCCCTGATGGTAATGCTTTACGTGCGTGTGTTCAAGAAACGGTTTTACAAACGGATGACGTGCATCTAAGATGATTGGGTGCTTTACGTTAAACCCAACTTCAATTAACCGCTTGATGCGGCCCGAGGAACGGATTAGCCGATTTGGACTATTAAACGGTGAATGTGGAGCAATTCGGCTACTCCGTTTAACGAATTTATTGTCAATGAGATCTTTTCTTTCGGCTTCAAAAGACTCTCCTTGCACCAAATACTGTAGATGACGGTAGCCGGCATGTTTCGGCAAAAGCCGGAGAACGTATGCGGCAATGCGCAAGTGCTTTTGATAAGAACTAAACATATCAAATGGGAATAACGACGGAACGGGAGTTGTCTGTTTTTTAACAGATGTAGCAAGTAAAACAGTGTCTTCTATAATGACTGCTTGGTTGACGCCAAGTTTGATGTTATTAATGACGTCTTTGTTCGGCACGAAAGGGAAACTTGAGTTAGTTATAAAGTGTGGACCATTGACCCAACTGCTTAGTTGCAAAACCTCAGCGGACATTCCACGCGTGCCAGCGTCAGCTGGATTATCCTTAGTTGCGACGTGGTTCCATTGGTCAACGCTGGTATACTCCAAAATTTCACAAACGCGGCTTGCAACAAAGATTGGTTGCTTTTCATTAGAGTTAATCCATTGGAGAACGGTCGTGCTATCTGTCTACACGAATACTTGGTTAACAGTAACGGTAAGTGCTTGTGTAATTTCCCTTTTCAGTCGAGCGGCAAGTAGAGCTGCTTGTAATTCGAGTTTTGGGACAGTCATTACTTTCATTGGCGCCACGCGCGCTTTCCCCAAAACAAACGCAAGCTCTGTTTTTTCATGGCCCGTAGGTGTTTTTACTCGGGCTCGCAAGAATGCGACCGCACTGAAAATATCCTGGGAACTGTCACCGAACATATGCAACTCTATATTATCAAAGGGTCCACTAAAGTAACTTCGAGGAATTTTGATGTTTTCAAGCTTTGGTAAGTCCGCACTCCAAACCAAAAATCTTTGAACCATGTCCTGTGGGAGCTCGTCATCCCATTGTTGTCCTGTGATACGCCAGATGTCTTTCAAGAGCAGTCGCGCACTGACGGTAAACGGTGCGACAAGACCAATGGGGTCAAAGACTTTCGACACAAGACTTAGGACCAAGCGTTGCTTGAGGGACTTGGTGATAGCGCAGCTTGTACCCCGACTCACAACTAAAGTGTCATTAGTGTGATCCCACTTTAACTCTAGCACATGCGATGAATCCTCCTGACATGAAACAATAACCTTGGGCTCAGTAGATTGAGGGGAACCATCAATTCGGTCAGCCAGATTTGGTACATTGCTTACGAACTTTAAAGCTTGAACCCACCGAGATCGAGAAGATGTACCATTTCCTTCGATCTATTGATGGCTTTCTCGGGAGACTCCACTGAGTCAAGATAATCGTCCATGTAGAAGTTTTCAAGGACGGCTTTTGCAGCTTCGGGTTAAAACTTGGCATTGTCTCTCGCAGTGCGTTGTAATGCATAGTTGGCGCATGTGGGTGAGTCTTTAGCCCCGAATATATGGCACGTATATTGATACACTACAACATTTGTTGTGGGGTCCTCCCGCCACAAAAAGCGAAGTGATGGTTGATCTGATGGTAACAAGCCAACCTGTAGAAACATTCCCTCGATGTCGGCGGACACGGCATATGGATGTTGTCGGAAGCGAAGAACTACGTAAATAAGATATTGGAGCAGATCAGGGCCAGTGAGCAAAGATTTATTCAGTGAGGCGCCATGAAATTTTGCTGCTCCATTGAGCACCCTACGCACCTTACCTGGTTTGTTCGGTTTTAAAACCGGATGGTGGGGTAGGTACCACTCTTTATCAGACCGACTCTCAACCTTGTGAGCGTCCGGAACCTCGACTACATACCCCTTATTTAGGTCTTCCTTGATGGTACTAGTATACTTCTCTCTGAGGTCCTCATCCTTGGCCAAACGTTTTTCGAGCGATTTTAGTTGCACAAGGGAGGAGAAGTAATTATTTGGGAGCTGGATGTTGTCTGCTGCCCACAGCATTCCGACATCGTATCTTAGGCCATTGTGTATGGTGGTACTCTCAAAGATCTCATAAGCCCTTGTGTCTGCTGCAGATCTGGAGTCGACCTGCTTGTTCGCCCCGAATGATTCAATGTCGTACCATGACTTTACTTGACTTGCTAATTCATTGTCATGTTCAATATTCACTTTAAAGCACGTTGAGGTTAAACAAGAACTTGATGGTAACGGACCGCTTAAGACCCAACCTATGGGTAAGCGTACGGCAACGGGTGAACGCTTCTCATCGGCAGAGAAGTATTCTAACGGGCGGATGGCGTGATAGACATCTTGTCCGAGTATAATCTCAATGTCTTTATAGGAATATGTCACGGGATCAAGGACTGCTAAGTGTGGGTAAGTCTCTTGCAGGGCCTGTACATTAATTATATCTGAGCCGACGTTCAGACTCTCTTTAACGAAAGGGTTGATGGTAAATGGTTCGAAATCCTGATGTTCTCTTGGTTTCACAGTAACTTCAACAATCCTAGTGTCAACTACCTCTTCGGTATTAATACCCTTGACAGTTAGCTTTAGTGCTTTACCGTGCAAACCGAGTCTATCTGCGAGACTACCGGCCACCCAAGAGTTACTGCAGGCGGTATCACACAAAACTAAAGCCTTGGTATCTAAACCGGACGAATTGACCAACTGCAATTCCGTCACCTGAAGGAGCCCCTTAACATCAGTCATCAGTAACAGATGACATTGTGGTAGTCTTATTAAACGGCTGTTGAGTAGTACTTGCTTTACTTTGACCTATGTTGACAGAAGACTGGATGGTATTGGGATTTGTTGACTGTTTTGTTGGGAAAACCCTATCTGCTCCATGCAATAGTGTGTTATGCGAACTATTGCAACCCTCTGCTCGGCACTTTCTTGGTTGAGGGCACTGGCGGAACGTGTGCTTGTCCCTTAAGCACGAAGAGCAAAGTTTGTTATCTGCAACCAATTTAGCTCTCTGGGTTGGAGTCTTTTCCTTGAAAACTCGACACTCCCATAGACGGTGGTTACCTTTGCAAACAATGCACCGAGAGTAAGTGTTTGTGGAAGAAGATGGGATTTGCTTCTTTGTTTACCTTTGTTGTGAAATTGATGCAAACACTTTTGAGGCTGTTTTGGTCTTGGTTACTGAAGTGATGTTCTCTTCAGGTTTGGCCTTGGTTGCGCTTTGTTTCATAAGATCATGGGCCTCAGCCTTTTCTTTAAGCCAATCGTTAAAGTCAAGGAGGGTAGGCTTGACCCAGTGCTTCTTAACCGTAAAAAGTGACCATGAATCTTTCATGTTTGGTGGTAACTTCTGTACCGCTTGGTTAAGTAGGGAAGCGCTCTTCAAGTCAGCATCATATGATAATGACTTGAAAACCCCAACGAGGCTGGATATGGCTGCAGAATAGTTAATGATGTTATCACTATAGTGCATTTTAAGAGGCGGAAAGTTGCTTAGTTTATCCAAGTGTGCACTTACGACTGCCTGTGGCTGGCCAAATTTACGTTCCAAAGTCCTTAGTGCATCCTTGTACATTAAACCACAGTAAGCAATCTCGGCGATTGCAATCTTTGCTTTACCAGTGACGGGTGTCTTAAGGTATGTCAATTTAACGTCATCAGTGACGTTTGCGAGTCAATCGCGCTTTTGAATTGACCATACCACTCGTGCCATTGTAATGGATCGCCATTATACTGAGCAAGTTTCCATTCTGGCAAGGGGTCATTTTTCTTGCTGTTTATTGCGTCAGCCAACTCCTTAATCAATGACGCATTGTCGGGTATCGGAGGGGCAGGTGCAGACACCTGCGGACCACTCCAACTCAGCGGTGTGGGCCCAACATAAGGGTATGCTGGCTGAAAAACAGGAGTGGCTAGACCAGGTACAACATTACTAGTAGTCGCGATTGGGTTTTCCTGCTGTGCACCTGATGGTGGTTGCATATCAATCAAAAGGGGTGAATTCGAATATACTCGTTGTGGAATATTAGTGCTTGAGGGTGCGATATGGTTGTGTATATTTGGAGGCAGACTATTCACGGTGGTTGTGTCTTGGTGGACTATTGACGGTCTGTGCTGTGGAAACCGCCAATGACTCATATTTGGCACAAAGTTTTGGCCAAGAGGAATAGTGGGCATATTTGGGACAGGCGGAACAACAGAACGTACAACTTTGTGTACTCGGTTATTATTATTTTGAAAAGTTTTGTTGACGAGAGGCTGATTACTCAAAGGGGCGTCTGGGATGGGAGCAGTGATGTTAGGTGCGAAGACTGGGTTTGGAATGGGAATGTAGTTAGTATGAGCAGGTTCAGAGTTGTGCTGTTGAGTGTTTGGACTTGGTTGGGCGCTTGGGTGCAAGGGAACGTTTATTGCGGGGGCTGGATGATTTGTTGTCGGAAAAGTAGGAATAGTGGCGTTTGGTGCTCGGGGGACAAAATCAATTTGTTGTCGGGAGCATATTTGCTGGGCCAAATTATTCTTCGGCAGACTTGATGTTTCAGGTCCCCTGGATTGTGCGTGTGGAAAAAACTCGGATGCATTATTTTGATTTTCTTGTGGTGCGAACGTCTGTGGTGGAATGGGCTGTTGAATGGGTGGTGAAGAAGCCCCTGGGGCGTGTACAGAAGGCGGCTGACTATCCGCGGTTCCTTGGTTAGTTATGCTTGGGAGCGCCGTGCCTTGCTGGCCTGTTTGATTCATTTGCGCCCTTAGGTGCGCCTGGTACAACGCCTGTGTGTTAGCAGCAGCCAAAAAATTTTCAGGTGGAGTATAATAGGGGTCGAGTTGCTGCAAGGTCTCATTGCTTAAAATGTAATTGCCTCGACAATTTTTTGGAATGGAATGCCTTGAAATTTCAGTGTTCTGATCTTCCACTGTTTTGCCATTGTTGTGGCTAGTACATGCTGGAGGGTCAATCATAACCTGTTGTTCGCTAGTTTTCTCCTCATTTGAAAACTTAAAGCAAGTGAGGTGTTGATCCAGTCTTGGACAGCCTTTTCACTTCTCATTGAGCTCCTAGCACTTGCAGCTGTTTCAGATTGGCTACCTTTAGAAAAGGCGTCCAGCAATTCAAATTATTGCAGAGTTGCCACTGCCAACCGTTTCCTGTTGTTTTCCTCCAGTTCATCCAATTCCATTTGCTTTTTCTGTTTAGCAAGGCGAATGGCTGCCTCATTCTGTTTTTCAATTTCTTTACGCTTCATCTTAGCAATTACATAATCATGTTTACGCTGACTAGATGTTTTTGACGATGTCATAATTGAAGTCTAGAAAGAATGGAAGCCCTCGGTTCCTTAAACTCACTCACTTTATCATCAGCAGAGTTGATGTAGTTTCGTGCTGAAGTGAGAATCTTGTCGTTCTTGGTTGTCATTGCCTCTAAGTAAGACTCTAGTGAAGGAACAAGTGCACTTGGATCCTCCGTTTTTCCAGCAATTGCAATCAAGTCCTCATTTTTGTCTACAACGGTCATAAATGCTTCGTTGCACTTTGTTACTAGGCGTTCAACTTTCACTCGCCTACTTTGACTATTTATACAATGAAAGATATCTTCATGTATAGCATGCAATTCAGCCTCACGCTTTGACCTGGCAGCGTACAACTTTTTGAGTTTTTGATCAAGACTATTAGACATCATGATGTTATTATTTCCAAAGACCAGCAATCCTACCACTGCACACGGTTATATTTTATATGCACACTCCAAACAAACCTAATACACGCAAAACGAACCCAACGCAAAAGACACCAAACTTAGCACACTGTAGACAGTCTGTAAAACAAACCACCCAAAGAGCAAAGAATGTCGTCGAGCAAACTGTGCCCAACAAAAACAGAAGTGGAGCGCTGAACGCTATGCGCTTAACGCGGAGGGAGGCAAAGGACACACGGGAAGTCGAGCGAGCAACGCGCGACGAAACGGAGACGTTACGGACGGAAAGTCGAGCGAGCAACGCGCAACGTGACGGAAACGGGACAGACGAGAAGTCGAACGAGCAATGCGCGACAGAACGGAAACGGGACGTGCAGGAAAACGAACGAAACGGGACGGTGGGAAAGAACGGGCGGGAAATGAGTTCGGAAAGAACTATGTTAGCAGACCACAGCAAAAACTCAAGCAAACAACCTAGCCGTAACTCCAGAACAAACTTAAGTCACACCCTAGGAAGAAGGAGAGAAGCTACTGCAAGACAATCTAATATAGTTCATAATGGGTCTATAACGACAAATTTAACGACAAACTATTTTACGGCAATGCAGTAGTACACTAAAAGGATGAAAAGGTCGAGAAATTTACTAGCCGTAACTCCAGAATAAACTTAAGTCACATCCTAGCAAAACCCAAACCAAAACAAACAATCAGCATACTAACGGTGTTAAACAAACTACAGCAAAATTGAATGAGCTACAATAGTGTATTTGTAGACTAAGACAGTTGGAAAAGTCAAGAAACAATCCAGCCGTAACTCGAGAATAAACTTAAGTCACACCCTAGAAGGTAACAAGACCAAACCAACTAGCAATCATACAGGTACACACAAACATAGAGCAGCAAAATCAAAATACTACAACAGGAGGGCTAGTAAATTAGTAAAGTTGAAAAGTCAAAGGACAATCCAGCCGTAACTCGAGAATAGGATTAAGTCACACCCTAGAAAGCTATAAGACCTAAACAACAAACCAGCATACTAGCATACTCAACATACTACAGCAAAAACAATAACATACTTCATCACATATGACATACTACATCGAAATCCGGAAAAAGTAGACGGAAGAAAACGGAAAGCAACGTTTTGGGAGCGCGACATTATTGAAAAGAAAAACAAAACACGGAGAACTGAGAAGTTAAAGGACGAAAAGGACGCGGACGAAACGGTACACAAACGAGCGACGAGAAAAAATTATAGGGATTCGATAATTTTTTTCTGTAGGCCAAAGGTCGTTAAAATTTTCACAACCTTTTCTCTGTAATGAGTTTCACTCAATTAACGAACCTCCCGTACTGAACTTTATTTTCGCAAATGTATTAAGATTTGCCAAGTCTTGGTCAAGTCTGACAAGTCTTAAATGTGTTATGGTCGTAGCTCTGAATCAGTACTGAAATCTAGACTTGGAATTAGTCTTGCCCAGTACTGATATTGACTTGGCGTTCAGTACGGGCTTCTTGTTGGAGAAATTGATTTTTGACAATTGTCAAAAATTTATGCTTTTGTCCATTTTTTTCTATTTCTGGTCAATTTTTTTGCAAATTTTTGAATACAAGAAGCCCGTTCAGTACGGGCTTCTTGTTGGAGAAATTGATTTTTGACAATTGTCAAAAATTTATGCTTTTGTCCATTTTTTTCTATTTCTGGTCAATTTTTTTGCAAATTTTTGAATACGGAGCGGTAATCCGGTAAATTGGACGGTTTTATGCCTGAAAGTACGGTTTATCAATATTCAATATTGATGTTCTATGTTTTTTTTGCTTTGCATCAAAAATTGACCAAAAATTTACAAAATTGGACAAATTAGCATAATTTTCTTTCAAATTTCTCTTTATCAGAGATCAATTTTCGATATACGAACCGACTTGATCACTTTTCTCAATTTTTTGACAATTTGACCAAAAATTTTCAAATCGATGCTTTTTCGTCTCGAAAATTATGTTTGTGAGGTTAATGGTTACTGTTTACGAATATTTTTCACATGAATTGTTTGATATTAATACCACTGAATTGTCGAAAAAATACGGGTTGGGTCTCTTGCCGTCTAACATTTTATCAATTCACTACATTTCAATAAAAATTTGAAGCTTCTGTCTTACAGTTTTGAAATTTCGTTGTTTCCGATCACCTTTTTCCGCTACAACAACTTTTGTGGAAATACAGATCTCTCCTGGCCTTTGAGAGGATTCATCAATTCTAGTCCCTGTCCTTGTAAGAACTGACTTCCATTATTGACTACCTGAGTGCAGAGCGCCGACGTATCCTCATGATCTCAGCATCCTCTGATGAGTCGGGGTCTCTCCTCTTGAGCTTAGATAACTGTTTCAGGAGAGTGTGGATACTGTCTAACTCGCCCAGTTGTATTTTCTCATCGTCACTGTTGATCTGTAGCAGTATTGCTAGTGTTTCAGAAGCATAGCAATCAATCTTCACCAGGCTTCATCTTGAGAAGTCTGACAATCAGGGCAAGAGCCCCCCCTCGTTGAAAGTCACCTCAAAGATAGGTCGGGTGGCCGCCCACATCGAAAGGTTTATAAGTGATAGGCAAAGAGTTTAATAAATAAATGCAGCAGCCAAAAAGGAAAATTCCCGGGTCGCGGCACCATGTAAACTCAGTATAAACTGTAGTTCGGACAATTTGATTCAAATTTTCGACATATAGCAAGGTGTTATTGGAATAAAGCAACCTATAAGCATTATAATATCAAGTCTAAATCAGTTCGTATTCAATCGGCAATTGTCTAGAAAACCTAAAAATATTAAGCCGAAAACCAGCTTAATCGATACATCTAGTGGTTATATTTACTTAAAATTAGGTTAAATGAACTTTTTCTGAACTTTCTACGTATATTAGAACGTATTTAATTCTTATTTTAAAGTTCAGAAATACTCGATTCTGATTGGCTAATATTCTTTCATTTACTACGTAACAGGCAGTCACTACAGTTCGATGCCTAAATAGTTCAAACGAACAATCGAATCGCATTATATCAGACCTTTGTGACGAGCCTCAGTGGTAAAGCAGAAAACTAAGAATTATGAGCAAGACTATAAACATCTTCAAAATTTTCTTCCATAACAAATAGCGTTTAATAAAGACCATCAACAACCTATTGGAAGATTCCGATACTAGTAACCTCTGTATGAACATAAATACACTAAGAACATAGCCACCAGATACAGGGCAATAGCCGCAAAGTCGACTGCTTATGACAGCTAATTGACAAAATTTAAAAAACCGTGTTACAAAATAAAAGATTCCTATGTCAAATTATCCCTGTTTTCGAATCAAATTTCATGTTTTTCAAGCAAAATAAATATGAAATTAACTGTTTTGTAAGACCTCTATTTAATTTCAAATAGACTACACAATCTCAATTTAGATTCGTAAAGAGTACAGAAGTCACTTTAATGATTGAGGTAAACCATGCATGGTCAGAATATTTATATTACATAATTGACCTTTAAACCGATACTGAATCCTAACAAAAGAAGTTATCTGCACAAAAACAGCAGAAAGATAGAAGTCAGCGGAAAGGTCGCACTTTGACTTATTTGCGCGTGATCAAATGGTGGCAACAGAAAACAAAGAAAAATTAAACATAGCCGCCAATTTGCAGGAAAACAGCCGCCATTGAAGTGTTCTAACATGGTGTGCAGTTTGTTTCTTTCTAAAATGAAATTTAATTCAGCCTCTAAACTGAAGGCTGTTAAAATCAAAATTAATGTCAGCTAGCAATCAATCTGACGAATTTTGATGACCTAATGCAGTATGACTTAATGACCGGGGCGTATTCGGTTGATCACGTTTTTGTTGCGCTTGCTCTTCTGACATTAACTGTATTTACTATATTGAGTGATTCCTTGAACTGATGAATTTAAAATCCTATTAGAAACATTGAGTGAGGTTGGAAACCAAAGGTGAAAATCGCTTCTTATATAAAAATTTGACCAAAAATTTTCAAATCGATGCTTTTTCGTCTCGAAAATTATGTTTGTGAGGTTAATGGTTACTGTTTACGAATATTTTTCACATGAATTGTTTGATATTAATACCACTGAATTGTCGAAAAAATACGGGTTGGGTCTCTTGCCGTCTAACATTTTATCAATTCACTACATTTCAATAAAAATTTGAAGCTTCTGTCTTACAGTTTTGAAATTTCGTTGTTTCCGATCACCTTTTTCCGCTACAACAACTTTTGTGGAAATACAGATCTCTCCTGGCCTTTGAGAGGATTCATCAATTCTAGTCCCTGTCCTTGTAAGAACTGACTTCCATTATTGACTACCTGAGTGCAGAGCGCCGACGTATCCTCATGATCTCAGCATCCTCTGATGAGTCGGGGTCTCTCCTCTTGAGCTTAGATAACTGTTTCAGGAGAGTGTGGATACTGTCTAACTCGCCCAGTTGTATTTTCTCATCGTCACTGTTGATCTGTAGCAGTATTGCTAGTGTTTCAGAAGCATAGCAATCAATCTTCACCAGGCTTCATCTTGAGAAGTCTGACAATCAGGGCAAGAGCCCCCCCTCGTTGAAAGTCACCTCAAAGCTAGGTCGGGTGGCCGCCCACATCGAAAGGTTTATAAGTGATAGGCAAAGAGTTTAATAAATAAATACAGCAGCCAAAAAGGAAAATTCCCGGGTCGCGGCACCATGTAAACTCAGTATAAACTGTAGTTCGGACAATTTGATTCAAATTTTCGACATATAGCAAGGTGTTATTGGAATAAAGCAACGTATAAGCATTATAATATCAAGTCTAAATCAGTTCGTATTCAATCGGCAATTGTCTAGAAAACCTAAAAATATTAAGCCGAAAACCAGCTTAATCGATACATCTAGTGGTTATATTTACTTAAAATTAGGTTAAATGAACTTTTTCGGAACTTTCTACGTATATTAGAACGTATTTAATTCTTATTTTAAAGTTCAGAAATACTCGATTCTGATTGGCTAATATTCTTTCATTTACTACGTAACAGGCAGTCACTACAGTTCGATGCCTAAATAGTTCAAACGAACAATCGAATCGCATTATATCAGACCTTTGTGACGAGCCTCAGTGGTAAAGCAGAAAACTAAGAATTATGAGCAAGACTATAAACATCTTCAAAATTTTCTTCCATAACAAATAGCGTTTAATAAAGACCATCAACAACCTATTGGAAGATTCCGATACTAGTAACCTCTGTATGAACATAAATACACTAAGAACATAGCCACCAGATACAGGGCAATAGCCGCAAAGTCGACTGCTTATGACAGCTAATTGACAAAATTTAAAAAACCGTGTTACAAAATAAAAGATTCCTATGTCAAATTATCCCTGTTTTCGAATCAAATTTCATGTTTTTCAAGCAAAATAAATATGAAATTAACTGTTTTGTAAGACCTCTATTTAATTTCAAATAGACTACACAATCTCAATTTAGATTCGTAAAGAGTACAGAAGTCACTTTAATGATTGAGGTAAACCATGCATGGTCAGAATATTTATATTACATAATTGACCTTTAAACCGATACTGAATCCTAACAAAAGAAGTTATCTGCACAAAAACAGCAGAAAGATAGAAGTCAGCGGAAAGGTCGCACTTTGACTTATTTGCGCGTGATCAAATGGTGGCAACAGAAAACAAAGAAAAATTAAACATAGCCGCCAATTTGCAGGAAAACAGCCGCCATTGAAGTGTTCTAACATGGTGTGCAGTTTGTTTCTTTCTAAAATGAAATTTAATTCAGCCTCTAAACTGAAGGCTGTTAAAATCAAAATTAATGTCAGCTAGCAATCAATCTGACGAATTTTGATGACCTAATGCAGTATGACTTAATGACCGGGGCGTATTCGGTTGATCACGTTTTTGTTGCGCTTGCTCTTCTGACATTAACTGTATTTACTATATTGAGTGATTCCTTGAACTGATGAATTTAAAATCCTATTAGAAACATTGAGTGAGGTTGGAAACCAAAGGTGAAAATCGCCTCTTATATAAAACTTGATCAAGACGTAAAACAAATTGAAAAAATCATAGCTTGATAAATCCTGAAGGACAATCCAAAAAATTAACTGATGACATAAACATAACAGTCAACGTTAAAAAAGTTGAAAAAACAATCAATCCAAAAAACACTTCAATATCAAGTTTGACAATTCGTTTGCTTAGATGTAGTAAGCAATTCACATAAAAATTGAATACAGAAAAGGCAAAAAATGAGTAATTAGATGAAAAATAACTGCTCAAAGAACCGAAATATTGATGGATAAACAATTTCTCGCGCCACTTAAGCAAACTGAAAAAATAACGCGCTCCAAATTTACTCCTCTTTGCCCAATCATAACTTCAGCGGAACTAAAGTTCGCAAATTCTTTTGCAAAAAAACCACCAGCTAAAAACTTGAACCATTAATTAGGATCATTTATGCCACCGAGGACACCTGCCCTTCATAAGACTAATTGGTAGACAACAAAATGAGCGATGCATACAAGTAAATTGCAGAAATTCGCTAGAACTTGAAAACCAATGTTTTAGTCAAAAAACAATTAGATATGAACTAAAACAATTTATTCTATCAATTTTATTAATTTGATTCCCTTCGTCTTCATTGGCAACCGTTGAGACTTACAATCAATTAGACTAAATGATGCAAAAAAATAATGAAAAATGCGGGCAAACATAAAATTCAAATGATTTTCAAGCCACAAAAAGCACTAGCTGCTGCTTCAGGGATTCAAGCCATCGCGAACAGGCACAACTACAACCACTCCACTGTGGCTAGAATCATAATTTTTAGGCGTCTCAAAAATAGTCGTTGGGAGGTTGGTGGTGGCTTTAAAAAACATAATCGGCAGATTGCCGGAAAATATCCGCATTGACGCGCTTGATGCAACGGGATTAAAACAAAAAAAAAGAGATAAATTGACCAAATTTTTTTCTCTTTTTTCGTGTCGAAAAGTGTTCTGATTTGTCGTGCAGATTCAGTTGGATTCTAAAACTATACTTGATTCAGCCTCTAAATTGAAAGCTAATAAGCTTAACGCCAATGTCTCTGTCGTACTTTATTATTTTGCTGTGATGATTTGCGGTGTGAGATTACAAAGGAGATAATATTTGACTATTCGCGGCGCGAGATCTACTTTCACTTTTGTTTCGCTTACTTGCGGAGCGGGAAATCAAGAGAAGGTTTTGCAAACTGAATTGAATTGCAGAAAGTTAGAACAATGAAATTAATAAACTGAAACCACTCGAGCACAACGTGAATGCGTGATCAGACATGTCTGATCACGAAGCGGGAAACTAACCAGACAGTTGAAACCAGAGCATAAGATTAAGATTAAAATAATGAACTAAATTAAGGGCATCATATAAATTTTACTGTATCAATGAAATTGAGAAATAAATAATTGTTCGGGTATCACATACCCTTTGCAGCAAGAGAAAATTGTAGAATACAATTTTCAAAATTTATATATTAACAATATTTACAAATTAATACAAGGTCCCCGGTTAAATAGATAATATCAATATATTTACTGGTTATCATAGCTAAAAAAATACGATGATTAATACAATATACGATGTTTTTTCTTTTTGCAGTTTTCGAGCATTACATATTCCAATCTTCATTGTCAGAATCTTGTTTCTCTGCCTCGAGAGCTGTCATCGTCCGAACCAGCGTTGGGGTGTCCAGATATAGCAGAGGCGTGTTTCGGGTAGCGGGAGGCGAGACAGAACCGATACGGGGTGACACATTTTGTTCCTCGGGTTGATTTTCCACAATTTGCTGTACCGATTCGACAATGGTGTCAGGTGGTGCAAAATTTTCCACACCACCCGCTCGGCGGGGTCGTTTCTTTGGAGGCAAGATATCAGAAGCTGGTTGAGAAGTCTCGAAGTCACAATATGATAGGCTTCGACGAGGACGGTCTGAAGTACGCGTAGTAGATGATGTTCTGGCCGCGTGAGTAGACGTAGTTGTGGTTGGTTCGCTAGTCGAGAGTGGAGGTTGTTGATTGCGTATCGCAGAGAAGTTTGGTAACTTTGGAATGCGTCCCCGCATCGCGCGTGAGATATTCGATCTTTGCGGTGAAACCCCGCTGCCCGGTTCTCTCTTTCTGTGCTTCATTTTCTTGTCACCCTTTTGCTTTCGGGTGAACTCTTTGATATGGCTGTGAATCAGCTCTTCCACGACTTTTTCTCCAGAACGGGGTCCCAGTCTATCCGCATAAACTTTCAGTGGAGTTTGCCTCTCCAACTTTGTGCCAAATTTCGCAATATCGCTATTGCGAACTGTCACTACTTGCTTGCCCGGTTCTTTTATGGTCGACGTGGTGGGGCTCACTTTAAGAATTTGCGACCCAGGGGCAAGGACCTCGTATAAACCCTCCAAGTTCTTTTTCGAGCGTCTCTTGCCATGCACCTTTCTCGCAAGATTCAGTTCGGCCGCACGCTCTTTCAGGGGAATGGAGCGGATCGCCGTGGTCTTGAGGAATCTTGGTTACCCATCTGTACTGGCCTGCTCCCTGGATCGTGTTTCAGCAGTAGCTCGGGTCATGCCAAGTTCTACTTCGATATCACTACGATATCCATTGGTCCACTTGTCGTCAGGCAGGATCTCTTCGGGCATCACTGTCCTCGTCTAAACAATGATTTATAATACTCTTGTATGACAGGTTCAGCAAATTAGGTTTAGTTGCAATCACGCTTAGCGGGTTATTAGGCTTTCTTCCAAAGTGTGCTTCGAAGGGCGAGGTCTTTGTTGTTCTTTGTTTACATATACGCAATTGGTGAATGATTATTTTTAATGCATGCTTTACATGAAAGGCGTGTGTAGATAATTTCTCTTCTTTGATACATGCGAGTCTATTCTTAATTGTTTGAGTTAATCGTTCCACTAACCCAATAGCACGATGATCATTTACCGGCGCTTCAATAATTTCGATGTTGTTTTTATTACAAAAAGTCTTTACTTGATGTCCAATTAAACATTTTGCTTGGTCCAAACGAATAGATCTTGGAATTCCATGAGTTTCAATATACATGTCCAAAAATTTCAAAACATTTGGGCCATTAGCTTTGTCGTAAATATATGCAGTTGGATATTTAGAAAAACGATCAATTGCTGCCAAAAAGTACACCTCATTGCCTTTTCATCAAAAATTGGTCCCCCAAAATCGATTTGAATTTCTTGATTAGGTTCAACACATGGTATATGAGGAGTGAATTGTTTAGCGGGAATAATTGATTTACGATTCTTACCGATTGCTGTGCATGGTTTGCACTCAGTGGATTTGACTATTCATTCCCTGTGCATGTAGGGCCACCAGGAATGTGTAGCCATACAAATCATGCCCCAGGTACCTGGGTGACTTGAATGGATATCGTCGATCAGCGCTTCGCGGAGCACGTTAGGGATAGCCACTCGTTCATCTACGCACACGCACCCGGAGCGCACGTGCAGGTCCCTCCAATACGAGTGTATGTAGGGGTTTATTGCCTTTAATCGGCTTTCGTTGTTAGTCAAGATGCAATCTCTGACCTCTTTAAGTACAGCGTCCTTACTAGTTAGAGAGGCAATCAGAGACTTATTAAAAATTTTGGAGACGATATAGTCGAAAGTGGGTACGTGCGGGCTCGGGGTCAATGGGGTACTAGCATTAGAAGAATGAGTTGGGGATGGTGGAGTTGTGTTTGGTGCCGTACTTGTTGCATGTGGTGTACTAAGATTTTGTGTAGATTGATTCGCCGCGCGAGAGCTGGTTGGCAAATGAGATCGCGTAATTGCGGGGCGCGTAGTGTTGTCGCTAGTTGAGGGTTGATCCACTGCGCGGGATGCATCATTGAATCGGACTCGGGTTATCTTCTACTATTTATTGAATTGATATATTTGAATACGGATGATGATTGATTAGAATTATTGAGTTTAGAAGGATGCAACTGATTTCTAGAATGACAAGAGGCAAAAAGCACTAATTTTAATTCTGGGTGATGACTTTTAGAATTATTTGTGGAATGTGATTTGATTGGCGGGATTTGTAATTGAGTGAATGAATGCTCGCGCTGCGCGTATGTCACTTTATTCCTAATTTGGATTAATTGTTTGTTGTGTCTGGTACTTTGCAGGGCGAGAGAGGTGCAAAGTGGATTTTGTGACGCGAGTGTTGCATACTTTAAATTGTTTAATTGACAAATACTATTTGAGGCATGATTTCGCGGAGCGAGTGACTTGCCAAATACATGTTCGCGTACTCGCGTAGCGCGGGTGTTAATTGAATTTACTGAATTATTAGTGGTCCCAATTTTAGGTGTAGTTTGTAATGCAGGATCAAGTATCTCAATTTTAGGTGTGTTTTGCGGGTCGAGAGTGTAATTTGTTAATAACTGGTGTAAATGTGATGCAGGGTGTTCAGTGTTTAATTCTAATGCGTTAATTGATTTCGAGATCAGATTCAATTTGGCAACAATAAATTCTTCATCGTATGTAGAGATCTTTTTAGCTTTTTGTGATGGATTGCGGGAAATATAATCGACCAAACCCATTTTTGCCCCAGGAAGGTGTTCAATATCAAATTGAAAAGGAAGAAGGCGATCGACCCAGCGGGTCAATCTACTATTGTATGATTTATTAGATCTATGTTCTTTCATAATTGAGAGAAGTGCTCTGTGATCGGTAATTACTTTAAATTGTTTTCCATACAGATAATTTTTTAAAAATTCTGTTGACCAGACTACACCCAAAAGTTCAAGTTCATTTACACTATAACGCTCTTCACAGGAATTTAAAAATCGAGACGCAAATGCAATTGGTTTCCACCCATCTACAGTTAATTGTTCGAGAGCCGCGCCAAGACCTGAGCGGGATGCGTCGCATTTCACGCGTGTTTCGAGTTGCGGATTGTAATGACTATTTGCAGTTGCGTTCGCTATGCGAGTCTTAATTTCTTGAAAACAATTTTCATGTTCAGGTGTCCAGATGAATTTTGAAGACTTCCGCAGTAGCGGACGAAGAGGATGACTTATTTGGGCTAGATTAGGGATAATTTTCCAATATAATGAACGGATCCCAAAAATGAACGGAGTTTCTTTAAAGTTTTCGGAGCATCGAGAGCCAGAATTGCCGCGGTCTTAGATTCGAGGGGCGAAATACCTTCTTGTGATATATGATACCCAAGCCAATCAATTTCTAATTTACCAAAGTGGCATTTAGGAAGATTTATCCTAAGATTTTCGTCGTCTAAACGTTGGAGACATTTCTTGACATAATTTTTGTGATCAATCAGAGACCCTTTGCTAACAATCAAAATATCATCCAAAAAGCAATATGTATTTTCTAAGCCAATTAGAGTATAATCCATAGCTTTTTGAAATTCAGCTGGCATATCTGTAAGTCCGTAAAATCCTGTCTGAAATCTGTAAGTGCCAGTCATATCTCCACTAATAATATTAAAATGACAATGATTAGCTGTGTTGATATCCAGATTTAATTGACTATAAGCGTATTTCAAATCAATCGTAGAAAAGTACGTTATGTTTTGCGAAGCGGGAGCACTTATTTGCTGAGATATCGATTCAATTAGCGTATCAATGTTTGGCATTTGATACTTGTTCTTGTGAAAAGCTTTATTTAAAACTTTTGAATCCAGTGCAAGCTTTATAGCTTTATCGTTTGGTCTTTTTTAACAGTAACCACAATAAGTGAGATGAAATAATTATCAGGACAGCTTGACAGTTTTATAATGTGTTTTTCAGCTAATAGTTTTCTAAGTTCTGTATTAACTTTATCTTGAAGATTGATAGGAATTCGTCTACCTTTTTGATGTCTAGGTTGGAAATTCTTGTGAAATTTAGATTTTGCTACATGACTTTTTGATCGTCCAATGCGTGATACCAAACCAGGAAATTTTTTGGCTATCTGTTCTTTAAATTCAGGGGATGCGATGTTGTTGACACTGTTACCTTTAATAAGTGTAGACTGAGTTACAGCAAGTCCAAGTTGGTTGAACAAATCACGACCTATTAAGGACTTAAAAACGTCAGCCACAACTGTGAAAGTTGCTACGTCGCATACCCATCCTTTGCTCGTTACGGGGGCTTGAATCTTTCCCAGTACCTGTATTGGTTCCTTAGAGAAGTTTCGTAGTTGTGTTGGTGACGATTCGTGAATCCAGAAAGCGCGGGGCTGCTTTGTACCACTTGCGACGCGAGTGAATGATGAAGTATACTGCATGCACTCCCGGAGTCCACGAGTAGAGTTGTATTGACATTTCCAATCTTGAGAGGCATATTGAGGGGTTCAACTTTCTCCACTGCGGTTTCAATCATTGCGACTGTGTTGCCCTCTTCACCGCTGCTGTAGTCTGATTCATAGAGTTTTGCCGGTTGGACAAAATTTACCGAGTCCTCTGGGTGTGGCTCTTCTTCTACCACCCGAACCATCTTTTTCTTGGGATCTTGGGGCTTTACGTTGATGTTCTTTTGCTGTTTACGGCAGACCTTTGCAAAGTGATTTAATAACCCGCAATTGTTGCATGTCTTTCCTTTTGCAATGCATTTTTGCGATGATTTGGGAGCCAGACTCCGCCACAATTCGAACAATACAGTGTTGATCTATTATTTTGTTTGGGAACATTATTATTGTTCTGCCAATACGGTCGTCGTGAGTTGTTGTTGAATTGAATAGCATTGACATTCGCCGGAACAACAATTTTATTGTGCTGTTGTATTTGATGTTGGTTTCGCATCCCGAGTTCCATATTGATTGCGAGTTCCAACGCCTGTCGCGGTTCTACCGTTTGTTTTAGTAGTTCTTTTTGGATTTCGGGATCGATCAGATTTGTGATGAATACATCGCGTATCAGAGTTTCTTCTTTGTTTTCAAAATTACAGTTTTCCGCCCGTTCTTTTAATTTACCATAGAAATGCTCAACAGTTTCTCCTCTAAGCTGTTTTGTGATCAGGAAGACATGTCTGTCAAATGTTATGTTGCGTGGGCGAATGAATGCTCCCTCCACGATTTTCCAAAAATCGATAGTAGCTAGAGTGTCTATCATGATATGCGGGTTCTTACAGTTAAGGATACGACGTCCCTCTATTCCGATGCTCAAGTAAAGAAGGGAGACTGTTTTTCGGTCTGCCAATGAATAGGGTTTGTCGCCACACATGATGCCTACCTCAATAAGTTGTTGGCATTTGTTTTGCCAGTTCATTTTTTGTTGCGCGTTGCGCGCGTTCCTCTCCCTCTCTTATTGTGCAGATGCACCCACAATTGTCTCTTCGTAGATTGGCTCTAGAGGTAATTCTACCGTATCAGGTTTTGGGCCGAGTAGCGTGTCCAAAATAATGTTTTCTTTGGCTAAGAGTGTCAGTTTGTATTGTACCCTCCACTTCTCCCAGCGGAGTGGTGGATCCGGTGTTGGTTTGTCCCAGAAAGGGTCGATTCCAAGGGGTGTTCTTTTCGTTGCTGGCTGCGCCATGTCGTACTTTTTTATTTTGCTGTGATGATTTGCGGTGCGAGATTACAAAGGAGATAATATTTGACTATTCGCGGCGCGAGATCTACTTTCACTTTTGTTTCGCTTACTTGCGGAGCGGGAAAACAAGAGAAGGTTTTGCAAACTGAATTGAATTGCAGAAAGTTGGAACAATGAAATTAATAAACTGAAACCACTCGAGCACAACGTGAATGCGTGATCAGACATGTCTGATCACGAAGCGGGAAACTAACCAGACAGTTGAAACAAGATCAAAAGATTAAGATTAAAATAATGAACTAAATTAAGGGCATCATATAAATTTTACTGCATCAATGAAATTGAGAAATAAATAATTGTTCGGGTATCACAGTCTCCTAGCACACTCTAATGATTTTCGATGTCTTAAATCTCAAAGACTTAATGTACGGGCTTTATCGGTTTATTTCGCCTCTTTTGATTTTGTGACTTTGACAGAACCATTTTGTGACACAACCACATTGCGTAATTGGATGCGTTGAAAAATTTAAAATCCATTCAGTTGAAACAGTGAAGAAAGTCAGAACGTGAAAATTGTGACTTATGAAAAACGTAATCAAAGGTAAAGCAAATTTAAAAAACATAGCCGGACAAGTCCTAACGTACAATTCAAAGAATTTTCATTGAGTTAAAAACTAGAACCAGAACGGAATATGAATGAATTGCGAGAAGAATTGCTAAAGAAATCAGATTAAAAAAAGTAAAAACTAACTGAAAATCAATGTCAAAACTCTGCAGGTGAACAAAAAAACCACTAGCGAGAAATGGAAATATGGTTCAAACAAAAAAAGGCCCAGAACGAACTACGAACGGATTGGGCAAAATTTTTAGAAAAAATTTCGGTAGAAAAAATTGAAAAAAAAACAGTAAAAATCAAAGTGAAATTGCCGCAAGTGAACAAAAAATTTCTAGCGAGAAAGCGAGCTTGTTCAAACACCGTTTTCTCACTCTACTTTGAAATTATTGTCAAAAAATGTCACACCGCAAAACTCGATTTTCTCATTGCACCTCCTGTTTTGGCGTGACTTCAATCACTACTCCAATTTGACTTCAAAAATCATGAAAATGTGTGAACAGTTCTTAAAAAAAGACAGCACCCCATTACAATTCAAATTCTTTGAATTGTAAAAAAAAGAGCGCCTAAACAATAGCCGTTGAGACGCTAAAGTCGGCTATTAAACATAATAAGACCAACGTCCGAACGACAGACGGGGAAATTTATATTAGATGGGGCATAGCTTAGAAATGGCTTATATGGACAAAATTTACACCACAGGGGTCCGAACCATGCCCTCCAGGTTTCCCACCTCACATCTTAACCACTAATCTACAAAGACCTTTATTTCTTTTCGCTCACAATCACCTAACCCAACAAAAATCATTTCCGAACGATAGCAACTTTGATCACTCAAAAAAGAATTGATGTGTGAAAATCACTTCAGAAGTCAAAGAATATTCTAGAATAAAAACCGTCCAGCAAAAATTTTGCATAAACGAAGCACACACATTTGATATTAGTAGTAAGACACCAGTACACCCTAGGCCACTTTTTGGCTCTTTTTACCCAAACGTGTTCGATCATGCGCGCGGATGAAAATTTCTTGGCAATTATTCCCTTTTAGTTTAGGATTGTTGCCTGAAAATTTAAAACACTTACCTGAAATCCATTTTCAATGTGGCAGTGTGGAAGTTTATACGGAAAGTTAACACACTGTGGAGAATACTGTCTGTATACAAATGCCTAAGGGCTATAAATCCACTCTATATTTGTCATGAACACTTTTGCATAGAAATCTGGGCTTCTAATGTGAATAAACTATATATTGGTATTGCGTAATCAGGGTTAACTCCTGCATACGCAACTTTGAAGCACACAAGTTGATAAGTATATGAGGGATATTTAAACCCTGTGAAGAAGATTGTTTGTATACAAACGTTTGCGGGCTATAAATCCAGTGAACTGTTTTGCGCAGTAGCAGAAATCTGGGTGTCTAATGTGAATAATCTATGTAATGGTATTGCGTATGCAGGATTTTGTTTTTTAACTACATGTGAAACGTCTGGGTAGGAAGCGTTCTACTTTCTGATGAAATTATTACCTAAGGGCTATTTTTAGAACACAAACTCAAACTCGAACTCGAACTCGTCTGTCTCAGACTGTTAAGACTTCCCTTTCATTTATTACACAATAAGCCATATGATTCAGACGTACTACATTTTGACGAAATTCGTATCCGAAAACAACAAGTTCGAACACGATAAAAGGAAGTAATTGATTCTTCAATAGAATTTATATAAAAAAGGAACAAAAAAAGCATTCTGAAAGATAATAAATTACTAAAATTTTGACCTCATCAACTGTTGTTTTGTCCAGCAAAGACCAATTGACAGGGAAGACAATCGTCGAGTAGAAAGAACACAAGTTGAGAGTAACTTCTACCTCGCAGATAAAATCAGGTTAATTCATCATTTGAAAAGAAATCATCGTTTGAAGTTATACTAAGAAGTTAGGTCCTTGAGGAATCCGAAAAGTATAGAAACATCTTGTTTTTAGTTTTGAAGGATCTATCAGAAAAACCAGTAGTGTCAAGAAGAAGTTGGGTGTAACAACATCTTGCCACTTTGGTTGCAGAGAATACAAAGACACAAAAGACGGAAAAAACTTTGTTTGAAGTCCGAGCGCTTCAAAAACAAATCAGGAAGCAAAAAAGAACAACTGGAAACCAGAGGAACAGCATTTTGTTTGTCTATCATCAGAGCGCATCCCTAAGCAAGAGGAGTGGTTCAAAACAGAATACTTTTGGAAAGTAAGTTAAAAGACTTCTTTTGTCTTCATGTAGCTCCTCCATCATTTCCACCTATCTAACTCATCCACGGATCAAAACAAGGTAGACGGAAAACATCAATTTTGCTCACATAACATATGTATGAGTCATCAAAGGTCAATTGTACATCATTTTTTTCCTCTTAATGTACAAGTCCTAGAGAAAAATTTCTTAAGGAAAAGTTGTTCCATTGGTGAAAACTAACACAAATAAGCTTTAAAAAACATCACTTTTGCTCACATAACATAGATATGAGTCATCAAAGGTCAATTGTTCATCATTTTTTTCCTCTTAATGTACAAGTCCTAGAGAAAAATTTCTTAAGGAAAAGTTGTTCCATTGGTGAAAACTAACACAAATAAACTTTAAAAAACATCAATTTTGCTCACATAACATATGTATGAGTCGTCAAAGGTCAATTGTACATCATTTTTTTTTCCTCTTAATGTACAAGTCCTAGAGAAAAATTTCTTAAGGAAAAGTTGTTCGATTAGTGAAAACTAACACAAATGTACTTTAAAAACATCAATTTTGCTCACATAACATATATATGAGTCATCAAAGGTCAATTGTACATCATTTTTTTCCTCTTACTGTACAAGTCCTAAAGAAAAATTTCTCAAGGAAAAGTTGTTCCATTGGTGAAAACTAACACAAATAAACTTTAAAAAACATCAATTTTGCTCACATAACATATATATGAGTCATCAAAGGTCAATTGTACATCATTTTTTTCCTCTTAATGTACAAGTCCTAGAGAAAAATTTCTTAAGGAAAAATGTTCCATTGGTGAAAACTAACACAAAACTACTTTAAAAAACATCACTTTTGCTCACATAACATACATATGAGTCATCAAAGGTCAATTGTACATCATTTTTTTCCTCTTAATGTACAAGTCCTAGAGAAAAATTTCTTAAGGAAAAATGTTCCATTAGTAAAAACTAACACAAAACTACTTTAAAAAACATCAATTTGGCATATATAACATAAATATGAGTCATCGAAGGTCAATTGTACATCATTTTTTCCTCTTAATGTACAAGTTCTAGAGAAAAGTCTCTTCCGGAAAAGTTGTTCCATTAGTGAAAACTAACACAAAACTACTTTAAAAAAGATCAATTTTGCTCACATAACATATGTATGAGTCATCAAAGGTCAATTGTACATCATTTTTTTCCTCTTAATGTACAAGTTATAGAGAAAAGTTTCTTCAGGAAAAGTTGTTCCATTAGTGAAAATTAACACAAAACTACTTTAAAAAACATCAATTTTGCTCACATAACATATGTATGAGTCATCAAAGGTCAATTGTACATCATTTTTTTCCTCTTAATGTACAAGTTCTAGAGAAAAGTTTCTTCAGGAAAAGTTGTTCCATTAGTGAAAACTAACACAAAACTACTTTAAAAAACATCAATTTTGCATATATAACATATGTATGAGTCATCAAAGGTCAATTGTACATCATTTTTTTCCTCTTAATGTACAAGTTCTAGAGAAAAATTTCTTCAGGAAAAGTTGTTCCATTAGTAAAAACTAACACAAATAAACTTTAAAAAACATCAATTTGGCATATATAACATAAATATGAGTCATCAAAGGTCAATTGTACATCATTTTTTTCCTCTTAATGTACAAGTTCTAGAGAAAAGTCTCTTCAGGAAAAGTTGTTCCATTAGTGAAAACTAACACAAAACTACTTTAAAAAAGATCAATTTTGCTCACATAACATATGTATGAGTCATCAAAGGTCAATTGTACATCATTTTTTTCCTCTTAATGTACAAGTCCTAGAGAAAAGTTTCTTCAGGAAAAGTTGTTCCATCAGTAAAAACTAACACAAATATACTTTAAAAAACATCAATTTTGCTCACATAACATATGTATGAGTCATCAAAGGTCAATTGTACATCATTTTTTTCCTCTTAATGTACAAGTCCTAGAGAAAAATTTCTTAAGGAAAAGTTGTTCCATTGGTGAAAACTAACACAAATAAACTTTAAAAAACATCAATTTTGCTCACATAACATATGTATGAGTCACCAAAGGTCAATTGTACATCATTTTTTTCCTCTTAATGTACAAGTCCCAGAGAAAAGTTTCTTAAGGAAAAGTTGTTCCAATAGTAAAAACTAACACAAAACTACTTTAAAAAACATCAATTTTGCTCATATAACATATTTATGAGTCATCAAAGGTTAATTGTAAATCATTTTTTTCCTCTTAACGTACAAGTTCTAGAGAAAGGTTTCTTTAGGAAAAGTTGTTCCATTAGTAAAAACTAACAAAACTACTTTAAAAAACATCAATTTTGCTTACATACTTTATATATGAGTCATCAAAGGTCAATTGTACATCATTTTTTTCCTCTTAATGTACAAGTCCTAGAGAAAAATTTCTTAAGGAAAAGTTGTTCCATTGGTGAAAACTAACACAAAACTACTTTAAAAAACATCACTTTTGCTCACATAACATATATATGAGTCATCAAAGGTCAATTGTTCATCATTTTTTTCCTCTTAATGTACAAGTCCTAGAGAAAAATTTCTTAAGGAAAAGTTGTTCCATTAGTGAAAACTAACACAAAACTACTTTAAAAAACATCAGTTTTGCTCACATAACATATAAATGTGTCATCAAGGTTAATTGTACATCATTTTTTTTTCTCAATTTGAAAGTTCTAGAGAAAAATTTCATAAGGTAAAGTTGTTCCATTAGTAAAAACTAACACAAAACTTCTTTTAAAAATATCAATTTTGCTCACATGACAATTATATGAGTCATCGAGGGTCACCTGTATATCAATTTTTTCCTATTAATGTACAAGTCCTGGAGTAAAATTTCATAATGTAAAGTTGTTCCATTAAAGAAAATCAACTCAAAACTACTTTAAGAAACTTAAATAAAGCTCACATAAAGTATATATGATTCAGCACAGGTCATTTTTACCTCATTTTTTGTTCTCTTAATGAACAAGTCAGAGAAGAAATTTTTCTAAGTAGAAATAATTTAATTAGTAAAAATTAACATTAAAATACTATAAAAAACTTAAATAACGTTCACATAAAAATATACGAGTCATCAAAGACCAATTGTTCATCAAAATTTTACTCCTAATGTACAAGTGATAGAAGATAACTTCCTAAGTAAAAGTGGTTAAATAAGTGAAAGATAACACAAAACTACTTTAGAAAATTTAATGTTGCTCACATATACCATATATGAGTCATCAAAGGTCATTTGAACATCATTTGTCCTACTAATGTATAAGTCAGAGAGGAAATAATTTAAGTAAAAGTTGTTAAATTAGTGAAAATTAACACAAGATTAATTTTAAAATACTTGAATTAAGCTCATATAAACTATATATGAGTCAGCACAGGTCACTTATACATCATTTTTTTTCCTCTAAATGTACAAGTGATAGAGGAAATCGTCTTAGGAAAAAGAAGAAGTTGTTTAATTAGTGAAAGTTAACACAAAACTACTTTTAAAAAACTTAAATAAAGCTCACATAAATTAGATATGAGTCAGCACAGGTCATTTGTACATCATTTTTCCCTCTTAACGTAGAAGTCATATAGAGAAAAGTTTCTTAATTAAAAGTTGTTCAATTAGTGAAAGTTAACACAAAACCATTTTAAGAAATTTAAATAAAGCTCACATAAAGCATATATGAGTCAGCACAGGTCATTTGTACATTTTTTTGTTCCTCTTAATGTAAAAGTCATAGAGAAAAAATTCTAAAGCAAAAGTTGTTTAATTAGTGAAAAGTAACAGAGAACTACTTTAGGAAAACATAAATACTGCTCATAAAAAGTACTTTTAATCTTAACGTCAGTATTTTACTTAACGTCAGTATTTTAATCTTAACTTTTAATCTTAACGTCAGTAATTTTTAATCTTAACGTAAGTCATACAGAAAAATTTCTTAGGGAAAACTGGCTCAATTAGTGATAATTAACACAGAAATGTTATAAAAAATATCGATGACATAATTGATATATGAGTCATCAAATGTAACTTGCACATCTTTTTCCTCTTAATGTTCTAGTTATAGAGAAAAACTTCAACAGTTTCAAAAAAGAGTCAACAAAGTTCATTTGTACCTCATTTTTTCTCTTAATTAACAAATCTATTGGAAAATTTGTTGGGTTGAGGTTTTTTCTACCAACAAAATACTTAAATTGTCATATTCGTCCATACAAAATATCTATGAATCCCGACAGGTCAATTGTACGTCAATTTTTTTCCTCTTAAGTTCCAGAGAGAAAATTGTTTCGTACTTAAAATAAAACAATACTTGAAAAAAATATCAATTTTGTTTACATAAAGAATAAATGAGTCATCAAAGTTTGCTTGTACATCACCCCCCCCCCCCCTCCTATATTAACTAGACCAGAACAAAAAAAATTCTCATGTAAAAGTTGTTTCATGTGTCATCATGTGTTATCTAAATTTTTGTGAGAGTCATCATAAGTACATCGTTTTGCTCTTAGCTGACTAGTTACAGTGAAAAAATCTTTCTATAAAGTTGTTTTGTATCTGAAAGATAAAACAAAAAAACTTAAAATTGTATGAAAAAAGATAAATATGAGTATATGTGAAAGAAAGGGTCAAATGTACATCATTTCTTTCTACTTAATGAACAAGTCCTGGTGAAAATTACAAGTAAAAAAAAGTTCATTTCTGAAAATTAACGAAAGGTTATTTTAAAATGTATTAGTTTTTGTCACAAAAAAAATAATATGAGTCATCAAAGTTTATTGTACATCGTTTTTTTTCCCTCTTATTGTACAAGTCGCAGTGAAAAATTCATCAAATAAAAATTTCTTTCTTTGGTGAAAGTTCTCAAAAACTTAATTACTTTGCATTAGTTCTTTTCATATAACGTATGTACAAGTTAGCAAACGCCAATGCTCATCGTTTTATTCCACTTGAGGTACAAGTATCGGGGAAAGTTCCCTCATTAAATTTTTTTTTTGTAAGTTAAAACTCATCCAAAACTACTTAAAGAATTACGCAAACTAAAATGAGACTCATTTTCCCCTTCATAATATACAAGTCTCTGAGCAAAACCTTAGGCGACAATTTTTTTTCAAGAAAATCTCAAACGAAAAAATTCTCAAAAGTGTGTCAGTTTTGTTCACGAAAATGTAAATGAGTCATTAAAAGTCAATTTTAAATAATTTTTTGCTCTCTTAATGTACCCAGAGATTAGATATTTAGAAAAAAAAACATGTTTCATTAGTGAAAACTAACATGCAAACAAATTGAAATGTATTAGTGTCGGTAATGTAAATTATATATGCGTCATCAAAATGTGTAATTGTACGTCATTTTTAATCCGCTCAATATACATGTCCCAGAGAAATAATTCCTCAGTAAAATTTGAATCATGTGGAAAAATTATTTAAAATTATTTCAAAATTTATGAAGCTCGGTCATATAAACTATAAATAGGCCATTACTAGTAAACAATAAATCACTCATTATCTTTCTTTGTACAAGCAGTAGAGTGAAACTTATTCAATGAAAGTTAGTTTTCTGAAAGAAAAAAATGTTCAAAGAAACATCTATTTTTTGCACTTTTCATTACGTATGATTCATCCGGGCTCAGACGTACAATATCTCAGATGACATAATGTACAATAGTACATCATTTTTTTTGAAAACTTTTTTTTACTAGAGGGTTGTTTTGTAAGTAAATTCGTCAAGGGAAACTTAAAAAAAAATTTCGTGCTCATTGTCGAGAAAAAGTTCGATTGTTTATAGTTTCCCATCTCTCAAGG